>NW_026521181.1:0-5000 GCF_001660625.3 Ictalurus punctatus
TGCTAGCATCATGCTGGCATGTTTTCGAATCATGCTGGCATGTTTTCGCATCATGGCTGGCATGTTGCTAGCATCATGCTGGCATGTTGCTAGCATGTGTTAGCAATGTACTGGCCGTTGTAGGGTGCCAATACTTTAAAGCTGGACAAATAGGCGCAAAACATTTTCGAAATGCCGGACTCTAGGCACCAATATAATCTGAGAGGTGAAAGCGTAGGGTGTCAATAATTTCTAGTGCGGACGCTAAGGGAAGCATACTCGAAGAGCCAGACAGATGGGGCGCCAGGTTGTCTATTTGTTAGAGCGGCTGTGTAGTGAGTCAATACTTTTTCGATGCCGACTGTCAAGGGTGCCAGTACTTTTGAGAGCTGGCCGGGCGGGGTCTCATACTTTTGAGCCGCAGGCCGGATAGGGTGCCAATACTTCTAAGAGCCGAACAGATCGTGTGCCAATACGTTTTAGAGCCAAACGTGTACAGAGGCAAAACCTTTAGCGCTTTCTCCTTAGAGGGCCAATACTTTCACAACTCAATGCAAGTCTATTGGAAATTTTCCGAATTTGAGCTTCCGTAGCGGGAATTTCCAGCATTCCGATCGCTTATAAAAGTCATAAGCACATCTCTCCTCAATAAGCCGATCGATTCAACGCTCACCCCGTCGATCTCCGACAAACGGTGCGGGACTAGTTACGCTCCAAAAAAAAGTGGAAGAAGAATAATAATAACTAGACTGGTACATTTCTGAAGAAAATGTGAGTGGTGCTTGCGTTGGCGAAACAGGGAAGGGTGCAATACTTTCGAGAGCCGACAGCATAGGGCGCCAATACTTTCCAGAGCCGGACAGATATGCTACAGTAAATGTTAATAATAATAATAATAATAATAGGACGTTATTTAAAAGCTCATGCAGCTGATGTGATTTTTATTTAGTAGTTAAATTAACATGCTATGCTAACATGTAAACAATAAGATAATATTAACTGACGTCCATTTTACACTCAATATTGTCTGTTTCTGTTCTATTTCACCAACAAAATATTCCAAACAAAGCCACAGCAGGTCCTGCTCCTTTTTCCTCCTAATTCCCTCATTTCTCCACGTTGGGATTAATAAAGTATTATCGTATCTCATCTTTTGTTCAAATGGGAGATTTCTTATTTATTTTATTTATTTTGTTTATTTTTAAATAGGAGACTTTTTAATACTTTTATTAAAAAATGGCTTCATGTTTCTATTATAATGAAGCATTTGTTCAAACAAAAATGTTTTCAGTCCTTTCAGGATCATTGTAACTGATGATGTTTATTATTATTATTATTATTATTATTATTATATAATAATGCTGATGTGCTGTCATGTCCTCTGATTTCTGTGTGAGACAAACGCACTCATATTTCTGTTACATGGGAACTTAGGGTTAGGGTGCATACATACTCTGCTTTAAATAAACAGCAGGAGATTGAGCCCCAGTGACTTGACACCTACAGCTGACAAAGCTGCAAGCAGGGTTCATACCTGCGCAAGAAAACCCCGTTGGGTTCAGAGTCCGACGCCTCAAAGTGATTTAAGGAAACACTAGGCTATTCTACCGGAGCCGACCGGACGTGTTTGTCCATGTTCGACCCCTTCTCCAACAACAACTTTGCAGTCTCGTTTATATTCTCAGGTTTCTGCATGTGGACGCCCTCTTCAGTATGTTCACTTCAGTCAAGTAATTAGTAATTAAGTATTTACTAGTTTACATGAACACATTCGGACGACTTATTTTATGTCAAAGCATTTTCCTAGGATAGAAAATTGTTTTGCACAAGCGTGTTTGATGAATGCCAAGGTGTTTTCCTGCTCATCTGAATAGAGTTCCCTCTGCATTACGACACAGTTTCATAACAGGCTTCAAGTTGCACAGGTGAAACCCCAGTGTAGTTCAAGTCCAGTGCCCTTTTCTCTCTGCAGTCGGGAAGATAGTGCACACGAGTTAGTTGACACAGACCGCTGACATGCCTTGAGCAGGCTTCAAGTTGCGTAGGGGAGACCCCAGTGCATTCCAAGTCCAGTGCCATGTTCTCTTGGCCATCAGAGGAAGGGAGCATGAGACAAGACTTAAGTGCATTTCCTTGGTTCATTTATGTTCTGATGGTTTATGTTTTGATCGTTTCAATGTGCCAACCTTCTTTACCAGCCGTAACCGCGATGGAGAATGAGACAAGGCTTAAGAGTGACTCCAAGGCTCATTGACGTTTTGATCGCGCATGGTCTCAACATTCCAAAGTGTCATGTGTCTTTTCAAATGGCTTCATGTTTCAATTATAATGAAGCATTTGTTCAAACAAAAATGTTTTCAGTCCTTTAAGGATCATTGTAACTGATGATGTTATTATTATTCATAATAATAATAATGCTGATGTGGTGTCCTGTACTCTGATTTCTGTGTGTGAGAGAAACACACTCACATTTCTGTTACATGGGAAACTTTAGCTGTATTATGGCTGTGTGTGTGTGTGTGTGTGTGTGTGTGTGTGTGTGTGTGTGTGTGATCAGTGTTCTGATATATCATCATTTCTCCCCCAGGTTGAGTTGGTGTTTTCTCACAGAGGAAAGCTGTAGAGTTCTGTCCTCAGTTCTCAGATCAAACTCCTCCAGACTGAGAGAACTGAACCTGACTCACAATAACCTGCAGGATTCAGGAGTGAAGCTGCTCTCTGCTGGACTGGAGAATCCACACTGTACACTGGAGATACTGAGGTACACACACACACACACACTCTCACACACACACACACACACACACTGTACACTGGAGATACTGAGGTACACACACTCTCACACACACACACACACACACACACTCACACACACACTGTACACTGGAGATACTGAGGTACACACACACACACACTCACACACACACTGTACACTGGAGATACTGAGGTACACACACACACACACACACACACACACACACACACACACTGTACACTGGAGATACTGAGGTACACACACTGTACACTGGAGATACTGAGGTACACACAGACACACAGACACACACACACACACACACACACACACACTCACAAACACACATCCAGTTTCCATCTGTGGTGATTGTAATTGTAGTGATGTACAGTGCATCCAGAAAGTATTCACAGCGCTTCACTTTTTCTACATTTTGTTATGTTACAGTTTTATTCCAAATGGATTAAATTAATTATTTTCCTCAAAATTCTACTAACAATACCCCATAATGACAACGTGAAAGAAGTTTGTTTGAAATCTTTTCAAATTTATTTAAAAATAAAAAACAAAAAAAGCACATGTACATAAGTATTCACACCCTTTGCCATGACACTCAAAATTGAGCTCAGGTGCATCCTGGTTCCACTGATCATCCTCGAGATGTTTCTACAACGTGATTGGAGTCCACCTGTGGTAAATTCAGTTGATTCGACATGATTTGGAAAGGCACACACCTGTCTATATAAGGTTGCACAGTTAACACTGCATGTCAGAGCACAAACCAAGCCATGAAGTCCAAGGAATTGTCTGTAGACCTCCGAGACAGGATTGTATCGAGGCACAGATCTGGGGAAGGGTACAGAAACATTTCTGAAGCATTGAAGGTCCCGATAAGCACAGTGGCCTCCATCATCCGTAAATGGAGGAAGTCTGGAACCAGCAGGACTCTTCCTAGAGCTGGCCGCCCGGCCAAACTGAGCGATCGGGGGAGACGGGCCTTAGTCTGGGAGGTGACCAGAAACCCGATGGTCACTCTGACAGAGCTCCAGCGTGTCTCTGTGGAGAGAGGAGAACCTTCCAGAAGAACAACCATCTCTGCAGCACTCCACCAATCAGGCGTGTATGGTAGAGTGGCCACACGGAAGCCACTCCTCAGTAAAAGGCACATGACAGATCACCTGGAGTTTTCCAAAAGGCACCTGAAGGACTCTCAGACCATGATGAAACAAAGATTGAAGTCTTTGGCCTGAATGGCAAGCGTCATGTCTGGAGGAAACCAGGCACCACTCATCACCTGGCCAATACCATCCCTACAGAGAAGCATGGTGGTGGCAGAATCATGCTGTGGGGATGTTTTTCAGCGGCAGGAACTGGGAGACTAGTCAGGATCGAGGGAAAGATGAATGCAGCAATGTACAGAGACATTTAATTCATGATGCATGTATTTTTCCCACTACCGGCCTATAGTAGGCAAATATGCAGTTTGGGACACAGCCGAACTCTCTTGTTCGCCGTAAAGCGTAAAACTGCCGTGTGTGATCGTGTCCTGTCGCAAAATGCGGTGAAAACTCACACGACTTTCATAATGTGATTAAGGTGTTTACATGTGTGTAATACACGTCCATAATACGATTAAAACAGGAGTAATCCACCTGTCTTAATTCGATTAGATCTTAATTAGATTATGACCATAATTAGATTAAGGTAAAAAATTGCTGTTTACATGGTAGTTTCTTAATCAAATTATGGTCTTAATTAGATTAAGAGTGGATTATTGTTGTCCATGTAAACGCAGTCATTGTCTCAAAGCAGCTTTACAGAAATATCAACACGGTATACAGATATTAAAGGTGTGAATTTATCCCAACTGAGCAAGCCAGTGAGTGGCGACGGTGGCAAGGAAAAACTCCCTAAGATGTTTTAAGAGGAAGAAACCTTGAGAGGAACCCGACTCAGAAGGGAACCCATCCTCATCTGGGTAACAACAGTTAGTGTGAAAAATTTCATTATGGATTTATATGAAGTCTGTATGGCGTTAAGAGCAGCCGTAGTCCCAGCAGTCTGGAATTAAAGAAGATTTGAGCTCCATCCAGAGGCAGAAAGGATCTGGATCTCTAGTATCTCCATAAATTCGTGTGGGGCTCGGCGAAAGGAGAGAGGGAGAAAAAAGATAATTATGACTGCGAAGTAGTAGAACAGAATCTAGTCAGGGTAGGCTTGAGTAAACAAATACGTTTTAAGCTTAGACTTAAACACTGAGACTGTGTCT
>NW_026521181.1:7500-69317 GCF_001660625.3 Ictalurus punctatus
GCCAGCTCTAAAAAGTATAGCTGCACTACACGGCCAGCTCTCAGAAGTATTGGCACCCTGTGACTCCAGCTCTCAAAAGAATTGGCGTCCAGCTCTCAAAATTACGGCACCCTACGCCGTCAGCTGTCAAAATTATTGGCACCCCCACTCTTCTGGCTGTCAAAAATATTGGCACGCTACGCTTTCGGCTATCGAAAGTATTGGCGCCTGATCTGAATTTTGCCATGTCAAGCAGCACACATTTTCTTCAGGAAATGTACTGGTCTAGTTTATTATTATTATTATTATTATTATTATTATTATTATTATTATTATTATTATTGTTGTTGTTGTTGTGTGTGTGTGTGTGTGTGTGTGTGTGTGTATCTGTCTTATTATTTCTGTGTCTGTGTTATTATTTCAGACATCAGATATTTCTCATCTATATTAAATGTTTTCTACACATTTGATCATTTTAGAAAATGTTTGAAGGATTTTTACACGCACCCCTGCTCTCATCAGACAGAACCTCGGTTGGGAAACACTGGGTTAGTTACTCGTCTGACCAATGTGTTTAACTTACTCTCCATCATCACTTTTATTCTGAGTAACATTCATTATTCACACAAAAACTACTTACACACCAATCCTCACTAATATCAGGATACTCACTCTCATTAAGGGAAAACCAGAAAAAATACATTTCTGCAGATATTTAAGTAAACTTACTCAGTGTATGAGTTCTGCTTCTTTATCTAATGATCTGCTGAGTGTTTCTAGCTCCTGTTATTTTATTTTAGTTTATATATTTGTATAGAGCTCTGACAGTTGTTCGTGCACAGCTGAATGAAGTCACGAGATAATAAATGAAGGTAATGAAATGATAATGTGTGTGATGTAGATTTTACCAGACTTTTAATTCTGTTCTCCGTATTTGCAGCGTTTTCAGGCTTATACTTTCAGTATTTACAGGCCTTTGCTCGATGAATCATAAAGCTGTCTGATAACAAACCATATCTCTGTGTGTGTGTGTTTATTACCCTACCTCACTGCCCCTCCCCCTCTGCAGAATAAACGGTTAGGAAGTGAAAGTGAAAGTCAGTCTCCATTTTGTGTGGAGGGGAAAATACACCATTTCAGGAGTAAAAACACAGTGAGTATCTACATCTAAAGCTATAATATATAAACACACTGAATGTGCACTAGATGCAGAAGAGTTTTGTGGGTTTGTACTGAAGTTTGAATGTACACAGGTTATTTTATGACTTGATACAGAGACTATTTCCTGTAAGTGAACTCTGTGCTGATACAGGGTTTGATTTAACACACCGATGTTGGAGTGAAGTAAACGTGTGTCCTGCTGTAATCTGGAGAAGGAGACATAACCTCCAACATGAGTGTGTCTGGAAAACAGGACTTAAAGAGAGACGAGAGGTGAGTTACTTTTCCATTCACCAGCAATAAACACACACCGTCTCATGGAACAGATCTGTATCTCTAAACACTCACTAGTTAACAGAGGAACTAGACTTTGGTTTAAGGTGTTTAATAGCAGTGAATATATCACTGATCTGATCTAAGAACAGTTTAGAGAAATCATTCACTGAGAGGAGAGTAAAAAGGACTGTGTAATGTGGAGGAGAAGAGCAGCGTAGCTTTGAGTCAGTGAACTCTACAGGCTTTAAGACCCAGCTGAGTCAGTTATCTGTGATTGGGACTCCTGACATCAGTGTAATTCCTGAGGTATGGGGCGTGTCTCCTGTTTGAATAAGTGTGCAGACTGGAGTTGAATTAAAAAGATGGAATTATTGGTGTTTAATGATGAACACATTGTGTAACAGTGCTGAGACAGCAGAGTATTAATTATTGCTGATATTTCTGTTTAATTCTAGAATGATGGAGGGAAAGAGATCAGACTCACCAGAACCCAGCTGTGTGTCCATGAAGAGTGACCAGTCAATGGGACATCCAGTTACCTTCAGAGACGGAGCCAGTTCTCCTGATGTGAGGTCAGTACAGTGAGGTGTTTTACAGCAGTGTTCCACCTGATCAAACTCACTGGTCTCATTCTGAAGCCCTTCATGATCTTTATCAGGTGTTGAAGCAGTAAAACACTAAACTGTGCAGTGCTGCAGCTCTCGGACTGGCAGTGAGGAAAACTGCTTTAAGAGTTCAGTTCAGCCTGCAGTCCCTGAGCTGGAGGGTCTGTGGTGCTACACAACAACATTTACACCTGGACATTAATGACTAGATGACTATTTTATTCATAAACATGTTAGTGTCAGTGAGAAATCCTGAAATCAGTGTATTGTGTTAAGAGGATAGTGTTAAATATCTGTCTCTGTATGTATTAGTGTGTGTTGTGCAGCTATGAATACATATAGTCTATATTACATCATGTGTTTTATTTCTTCACAGACCACAACAGAAGAAATCAAACCTCAGCAGAAATCAGTTGGACTCCATATTCAAGGTGTGTGTCTTTTTAATGTGTGTAACTTGTGTATGAGCAGGTTGCAGGTTTTTTATTTAAGATCATGACAATTTACAGATTTATTGATGTGCAGCAGCATTATGGGTAATCAGGCAGAATTTCAGCTGTAACTGCGGGAATAGAAAGAGACTTTTCTTCTTTTCATGAAATAAAAGCATCTCTCAGTGTGTAACATTATAATATTTAGATGTGTTCCTGTGTGTTTCTAACCAGGAGCTGGAACACAAAGTCATCACTCTGATAAAGAATGAACTGAAGAGGTTTAGGAAGCTCCTGAGTCCAGATTACCCAGCATGCACTGAGAGGGAGGTGCAGGATGAGCAGGATCTGCACAGTGTCAGAGACGGAGCGCTGAAGATCACACTGCACGTCCTGAAGAACATGAACCACACAGATCTCGCTAACACACTGCACAACAGTAAGAGCTCTGAGTCATGGCTTTATTCCGTCAGGTTCACTTTAGAGAGAGGAAATAGTTTTAGATAGGAACACTTTTAGTTTGAAGTTTGAGTTTAGTATCATGTACATCTGCTGCTTTTCTGTTCTGTTCGTGGTCCAGCTTGTGGTGACTCTGTACAATGGTCCTGTTCCTTCAGGAATATTTACTACATGAATCAGGAATGAACAGCAGCATTAGAATTTTACATTTAATCCTGTGTTCAGTGATTTTACATTAAAACATCTTATTACTTTGTTTATTAGAGTCTGTGGCCCCTGTGTATCAGACAAAGCTGAAATCCAGCCTGAGAGAGAAGTTTAAAAGAATTAATGAAGGAATCTCACAGCATGGAAGCTCAGCACTTCTGAATGAGATCTACACAGATCTCTACATCACAGAGGGTTGGAGTGGAGACGTCAATAATGAACATGAGGTGAGACAGATTGAGACAGCGTCCAGGAGACCAGCAACACAGGAGACACCCATCAAATGTAATGATCTCTTTAAAGACAAGTCCATCAGAGGAGTGCTGACTAAAGGAGTTGCTGGAATTGGAAAAACAGTCTCTGTGCAGAAGTTCATTCTGGACTGGGCTGAACGAAAAGAGAATCAGGACGTCACCTTCATGTTTCCACTTCCCTTTAGAGAGCTGAATCTGATGAAGCAGAAACATCTCAGTCTGATGGATCTTCTTCATCACTTTTTCCCTGAAATAAGAAAACTAGAAGTAATAGACTGTGACTCCTACAAAGTGGTGTTGATCTTTGATGGTCTGGATGAGTGTCGACTTCCTCTAAATTTCCAGAAGAATGAGAGATTGTGTGATGTGACAGAGTCAGCCTCAGTGGATGTGCTGCTGACGAACCTCATCAAGGGGAATCTGCTTCCCTCTGCTCTTCTCTGGATAACCTCTCGACCAGGAGCAGCCAATCAGATCCCTCCTGAGTGTGTAGACCAGGTAACAGAGGTACGAGGGTTCAGTGATCCTCAGAAAGAGGAGTACTTCAGGAAGAGGATCAGTGATCAGAGCCTGGCCGATAAAATCATCTCACACATGAAGTCTTCAAGAAGCCTCTACATCATGTGCCACATCCCAGTCTTCTGCTGGATCTCAGCCACTGTTCTAGAGAGAATGTTGGGTGAAGCAGAGCGTGGAGAGATCCCCAAGACTCTGACTCAAATGTTCACACACTTCCTGATCTTTCAGATCAAACACAAGGAGCAAAAGTACCATCAGAAATGTGACCCTGATCCTCAGCAGACCAGAGAGAGTATCCTGGCACTGGGAAAACTGGCTTTCCAACAGCTGGAGAAAGGAAACCTGATCTTCTATGAGGAAGACCTGAGAGAGTGTGGCATTGATGTGAGAGAAGTGTCAGTGTACTCAGGAGTGTGTACCCAAATCTTCAGAGAGGAGTTTGGGCTTCACCTGGGGAAGGTGTTCAGCTTTGTACATCTGAGTGTTCAGGAGTTTCTGGCTGCTTTATATGCATTTTTCTGCTTTATTTTTAGAAAGACAAATGTGTTAGTGGAACAAAGCACTGGACGTTCTAATTTCTTCAGAAAGTCAGACATGTCTGATCTCCTCAGGACTGCAGTGGACAAGGCCTTACAGAGTGAGAATGGACACCTGGACCTGTTCCTCCGCTTCCTTCTGGGTCTCTCACTGGAGTCCAATCAGACTCTCTTACGAGGTTTAATGCCCCAGACAGGAAGCAGCTCTCACAGCAAACAGGAAACAGTCAAGTACATCAAGAAGAAGATCAGGGAGAATCCATCTCCAGAGAAATCCATCAATCTGTTCCACTGTCTGAATGAACTGAATGATCATTCTCTAGTGCAGGAAGTACAGACTTACCTGAACAGAGGAGATCACAGTCATCTCAGTGGAACCAGACTCTCTCCTGCTCAGTGGTCAGCTCTGGTGTTTGTGTTACTGAACTCAGATCAGGAGCTGGATGTGTTTAATTTGTGGAAATATGACCCATCAGAGGAAGGTCTTCTGAAGCTGCTGCCAGTGGTCAAAGCCTCCAGAAGAGCTGAGTGAGTATTTTTATTTATAAATGTATTACTGCATGGTTTATTATTTTAATGTAACACTGAACTGCACTGTTTGGATTAATGCTGGTTAATAATTACTCTAATCATCTTTAAACAAACCTCTGGTACTGTTCCAGAAGAGTTTCACTTTTTACACCAACACGTTACGTCTGCACTGAGGGCGGGGCCATGTGGACAAAACCTCCTATCACCATTTATTACCTTTTCTCTAAAACTGATGAAGAAATGATCTCTACAGAATAACTGCATGTATTCATCACTGTTTTCTGATCATTTTGTGATCTAAACACCAGTGAAAGGCACTTTTTCTTTTCTCCTTTCATTTGAAAGTGACATTGAACAGAACTTCACCAACGAGAAGAAGAAAAACAGAACACTGTCACCATGGGAACAATATGAATACAGCATGTGACACTGGTGATATAGAGGATATAGGAAAATATCTATCAATAGACATGATTGATTATTCTATTTTCTGGTCCTATGATGTGTATCAGCGTATCACACCGCCCAATCTGCACTGAGGGACACGTGAGAGTGTCGTGGAAAACAATCTTTCCAACCTAAGTTAAACACTTCAGAGACAGAGGGTTTGTAGATGCCAAAGGTCACCAAACTTTATTGAAGCAACAAAGTGAGACAGTCTGCAGAAAGTCTGAATTATACACACACACACGTCTTTATATACTTTTCTGAAGCAGTAAAATTATCCCTAGGCGGGGCATTAACCTCTTCTTTCTGAAAACAAGCCAATCTCCATCGCCTTCATGAATTATTCATATCTATATGATACATTACATTTGTGGTGCATGCGTTGTCAGTTGGATTTTCTTAAAGGTTTTATTGGGACAAGGTCATTTTTTGCAGCGTATGAGCCTTGCATTGAATTTTCTGAAAGGTTTCATCAGGACAGGATTTTTACCCCGTCCCAGATTTCCCCCTTATACCTTAATGACCTTCTGGCTTTAGTCCCAGCCTGGTACACTTCATCCTGGAAGTCTGATCTGTTATTGTGACACTGGTATTGAAGCTTAAAGGGCTTTGATTGGAAACACAGTTCTGGTGAATGTCTAATTGCTCATTTATTGCCAGAGTAAAGCTGCTTTAGACAAAACACACGGTTCTTCTAACTCCGTTTACACAGGACATACAGAGATGCAGAAAAACACCTGATGTTTAGTAACACATAGACGTCTTCTAGCTCACTACACACTTACAATAGAACTTGATTAAAACTCTTCTGTGCTTTTTCACTTTCACACCGACCTTGTTTGGTTTGGACTGATCAGACTTTCTCTTTAGATTGGATCTGGTGTGGGATTAGTTTACAGGATGAAAGAGGATTGTCCTCGAGGACGGATTTCCAGTTAGCAAAACCATCATCATAATCCCTCTGTGCAGATCAAGGGATACGTCCTGTTTATAACTTTAATCCCTAACAAAAAATGTGTGAATATTTACCATAAACAAACAAACAAACAAACAAATACATAATGCATGCACTGTGTGAGACGGATTTCCAGTTAGCAAACTAACTCGTCAACTTACTCCACACACACACACACACACTCTCTCTCACACACACACACACACACACTCACTCACACACTAACACACTCTCACACAGACTTTTTTTTACATGTACTTCCCTTAAAAATGGTTTCCATTATTCAAACAAAAACCCTTCTGTTTTCATTTCAATAATAATAATAATAATAACAATAATAATAATAATAATAATAATAATAGTAATAATAATAATAATAATAATAATAATAATAATAATAATAATAATAATAATGCTGGTGTGGTGTCCTGTCCTCTGATTTGTGTGTGTGAGAGAAACACACTCACATTTCTGTTACATGGTAAAGAGTAAGTGTGTTATGGCTGTATATGTGTGTGTGTGTGTGTGTGTGTGTGTGTGCGTGTGTGTGTTTGAGGTCAGTGTTCTGATATTTCATCATTTCTCTTCCAGTCTGCGTGAGTGTAAACTGACAGAGGAAAGCTGTAGAGTTCTGTCCTCAGTTCTCAGATCAAACTCCTCCAGACTGAGAGAACTGAACCTGAGTGACAATAACCTGCAGGATTCAGGAGTGAAGCTGCTCTCTGCTGGACTGGAGAATCCACACTGTACACTGGAGATACTGAGGTACACACACTCACACACACACACACACACACACACACACACACACACTGTACACTGGAGATACTGAAGTACACACACTCTCACACACACACACACACACACACACACTCACACACACACACACACACACACACACACTGTACACTGGAGATACTGAAGTACACACACACACACTCTCTCACACACACACACACACACACACACACACACTGTACACTGGAGATACTGAAGTACACACACACACACGCACACTGTACACTGGAGATACTGAAGTACACACACACACACTCTCACACACACACACACACACACACACACACTGTACACTGGAGATACTGAAGTACACACACACACACACACTGTACACTGGAGCACTGGAGATACTGAGGTACACACACACACACACACACTCACACTGTACTCTGGAGATACTGAGGTACACACACACTCACTCACACAGACAGACACACTCACACAGACACACACAGACACACACACACTCACTCACACACACACCTACTCTCTCTCACACATACAAACACTCTCTCTCTCACTTTCTCTCTCTCTCACACAGACTTTTTTTTTTACATGTACTTCCCTTAAAAATGGTTTCCATTATTCAAACAAAAACCCTTCTGTTTT
This sequence comes from Ictalurus punctatus, assembly GCF_001660625.3. Lineage (NCBI taxonomy): Eukaryota > Metazoa > Chordata > Actinopteri > Siluriformes > Ictaluridae > Ictalurus > Ictalurus punctatus. Next base: position 15,268 of record NW_026521181.1, read on the forward strand.
CATTTCGATAATAATAATAATAATAATAATAATAATAATAATAATATTGCTGATGTGGTGTCCTGTCCTCTGATTTGTGTGTGTGAGAGAAACACACTCACATTTCTGTTACATGGTAAAGAGTAAGTGTGTTATGGCTGTGTGTGTGTTTGAGGTCAGTTTTCTGATATTTCATCATTTCTCTTCCAGTCTGCGTGTGTGTGATCTGACAGAGGAAAGCTGTAGAGTTCTGTCCTCAGTTCTCAGATCAAACTCCTCCAGACTGAGAGAACTGGACCTGAGTCTCAATAACCTGCAGGATTCAGGAGTGAAGCTGCTCTCTGCTGGACTGGAGAATCCACACTGTACACTGGAGACACTGAGGTACACACACACTCTCTCACACACACACACACACACTGTACACTGGAGACACTGAGGTACAAACACACACACACACACACACACACACTGTACACTGGAGATACTGAGGTACACACACACACACACACACACACACTATACACTGGAGACACCGAGGTACACACACTGTACACTGGAGATACTGAGGTACACACACAGACTCAGACACACTATAATAATAATAATTGTATTTATATAGCACTTTTCATACATAAAATGCAGCTCAAAGTGCTTCACAGTGCAAAAGAATCAAAAACACGCTGTTTTCCTGTGTGTGTCTCTTTAAATGCAAATGAGCTTCTGTGCCCCGCCCCCTTTCCGGAAGAGAACAGCTCCTGTTTCGGGTAGTACATTAGCCGTGGAATCTGCTAACAAGCTCATTCGGAAAGGCGATTTACAAACACTCACCAAATATAAAGTGCGATACTTACGTCTTCTGGATATGAAGCTGGATCACGAACAGTTGGTACTGATCCGTTCCTGAGAATCAAGTTTTTAGTAAATCCTGCTTTGTATTGACCCGCGTTCACACAGCAGTCTGGTGTGAAACGATGTCAGGGATTTTTGGAGCACGAGTCCAAGTCTGAGTCCAAAAGTATGGGATTCATTTTCCATCAAAAGTTTTGCGGTCACGGATCGAAAAATAATAATCGTGACTCAAACATTTAAAAACATGTAAAAGTATATCACACAAAACTGAGCCATGAATTCAAAGTCTTCTGAATCACACAGAATCATGTTTCCTTGGTGATATTACTGTGTGTTTGTGCTCTCTGACATTTTCTGCTCATGTTTTCTTTTTCTGAACGCTTCTGCTGGTTTTCCCTTCGCGCTTGTGTCCACATTCTCCGCTCGCTTTTCCAAATGTTGTAGTTGGAGTTTCATGTAAATCAGGGCGGAGTTTAGCATCACCATTGGTCCACTACAGCTCCTCCTCTAGCCAATCAGTCGAAGAGGGGAGTTGACGTCACTGCACTGAGACTCATGGCTGTTGTGTTCATAGACACACATAGACTCTGCATTGGCCGCTGGATCGTAGGTCAACGTCGCCGCCATTTTGATCCGAGCAACAGTAATAAGTCTCAGTTTATATTATAGTTTATATTATAAACTAAACTGCCGCTAATCGAGATTTTCATCTATACTGCCGTTTTTCTGCAAACCGACTTTTATGACAAGCTCCTCGTTTCGGCTGAGCGACTGATATGTTGTGAATCTTACTGTAGTTAGTTGTGTAGTTAACGTTACACATTAAAGAGTTCCTGTGGAAATGCTCATACACACACTTTATGAATAAATTCATTCGGATACAGTGTGATAAATGAGACCCAGTGTTTTATATGAGGAGAACATTCAAGTGTGTATTTTACATGGTGTGGATTAGCATTGTTCCTGCTGTTCAGCTTTGTGTCTGTGTGTGTGTGTGTGTGTGTGTGTGTGTGTGTGTGTGTGTGTGTCAGTGTGTGAGAAAGTTATTAGATTTAAGATCCAGAGAACAATGAACTCCGACAGTTTTAGCGTCTCTGTGAAACTCAGCTTTGTGTGAATGCTGAAATATCTACATCACTTCTCACATCAGAACAAAGTGCATGTATTTCTACAGCGTGTAGATCAGTGTACATTACACACACATTTACTTTAATAACATCACAACACTAGTTTATTGTTTATACACAGGCTGTTCATTTTATATTTTTATCCTGACATTAGAACCTTGTGTTCAGGTAAACACTTTATTTCCCACCTGATGGAAACTCCTCATTTCACAATCAGATAAATAAATCTAACACTTCATCATTTCTCTTCCAGGCTGTGTGAGTGTAATCTGACAGAGGAAAGCTGTAGAGTTCTGTCCTCAGTTCTCAGATCAAACTCCTCCAGACTGAGAGAACTGGACCTGAGTGACAATAACCTGCAGGATTCAGGAGTGAAGCTGCTCTCTGCTGGACTGAAGAACCCACACTGTACACTGGAGATACTGAGGTACACACACACTCACACTGTACACTGGAGACACTGAGGTACACACACACACACACACACACACACACACACACTGTACACTGGAGACACTGAGGTACACACACACACACACACACACACACACACACACACACACACACACACACACACACACACACACTCACACACACTGTACACTGGAGATACTGAGGTACACACACTCACACACACACTCACACACACACACTCACTCTCACTCACACACACAGACTTTTTTTTGACATGTACTTCCCTTAAAAATGGTTTCAATTATAATAAAGTATTTATTCAAACAAAAACCCTTCTGTTTTCATTTCAATAATAATAATAATAATAATAATAATAATAATAATAATAATGCTGATGTGGTGTTCTGTCCTCTGATTTGTGTGTGTGAGAGAAACACACTCACATTTCTGTTACATGGTAAAGAGTAAGTGTATTATGGCTGTATATGTGTGTGTGTGTGTGTGTGTGTGTGTGTGCGTGTGTGTGTTTGAGGTCAGTGTTCTGATATTTCATCATTTCTCTTCCAGTCTGCGTGTGTGTAAACTGACAGATGAAAGCTGTAGAGTTCTGTCCTCAGTTCTCAGATCAAACTCCTCCAGACTGAGAGAACTGAACCTGAGTGACAATAACCTGCAGGATTCAGGAGTGAAGCTGCTCTCTGCTGGACTGGAGAATCCACACTGTACACTGGAGACACTGAGGTACACACACACACACACACACACACACACACACACACACACACACACACACTGTACACTGGAGATACTGAGGTACACACACACACACACACTCACACACACTGTACACTGGAGATACTGAGGTACACACACTCACACACACTGTACACTGGAGATACTGAGGTACACACACACACACTCACACACACTGTACACTGGAGATACTGAGGTACACACACACACACACACACACACACACACACACACACACACACTGTACACTGGAGATACTGAGGTATACACACACACACACACACACACACTCACACTGTACACTGGAGATACTGAGGTACACACACACACACACACACACACACACACACACACACTGTACACTGGAGATACTGAGGTATACACACACACACACACACACACACACACACTGTACACTGGAGATACTGAGGTATACACACACACACACACACACACACTCACACTGTACACTGGAGATACTGAGGTACACACACACACACACACACACACACACACACACACACACTGTACACTGGAGATACTGAGGTACACACACACACACACACACACACTGTACACTGGAGACACTGAGGTACACACACACACACACACACACACACACACACACACTGGAGACACTGAGGTACACACACACACACACACACACACACACACTGTACACTGGAGATACTGAGGTACACACACACACACACACACACACACACACACACACTGTACACTGGAGATACTGAGGTACACACACACACACACACACACACACACACTGTACACTGGAGATACTGAGGTACACACACACACACACACAGTTTCCCTCTGTGGTGATTGTAATTGTAGTGATGTGATATTGTCATTGTTGTGTGTGTGAGATGAGAGTAAATGTTGTGTATATAAAGATTTTGTGTAGTGGATGTTTTCAGAGCTAAAACTGAGTGTGTTAAGTGTGAGAAGGTTTTCTTTCTTGCAGGATGTGGAACTGCAGGATTACAGATGAAGGTTGTGCTGCTCTGACTTCTGCTCTGAGGTCAAACTCCTCATCACACCTGAGAGAACTGGATCTGAACGGTAATAATCCAGGAGAATCAGGAGAGAAGCTGCTCTCTGATCTACTGAAGTATCCACACTGTAACCTGGAGACACTACAGTGAGTTACTGACTTACTGTCTCTTTACTCTACTGTATCATGCTGAATAGTGTGTGTGTGTGTGTGTGTGTGTGTTTACACTGATATTCTTCTCTGTCTTACAGCATTAACTATAATAAACTCACCAGGAAGGCATATGACGGGAGTCTCACCTCAAACCTCTTCTCCAGGATAAAACAGTCTCGGTGAAGAGTTAGAACCCGTCCCACATTTCCAGCAGTTTGGGAGCTGAATCATTAAACTTAAAGGAGCAGAGCAGAAACAAAGTCAAGAACAGGCAGAAGGTCGTACACAGGAGAAATCAACACACGTAACCAAATATCTGCTGCACAAAGCAACGGCACCGATCTGCCCCGGGGATGGAGACTGACGAGGCTTAACCCTCTTACCCCTTAGTTCCCACAGTATCATATCCCATAACCCTATATTCCCCAGAGAAACAGCCAAAATCAACATTTTAATTTGAACATTTTTAGGCCTTGAAACAACTTATAATAATGTATTTGTGTAATATTACTTTGAAAATGAAGCAGTTCAGTGTTTTTACTAAACTTAGAGCACAATTCTTAACTAGAGAAATTACGAAAAATGCTCGCTAAAATCCTTCTACTCATTTAGAAGTACCACACAAGCATCAGCGTGGTCAATATATTTATAAATAATAAAACTGTGTATGCCCCCCCCCACTGTTTTAGATGTACCTGTGTTCACTGTAGGTGTAACTTTAGCTGGAACACGATTAGCTTTTCGCTTTGGCACTGTTAGTTCACTTCTACTAGCACACCAATATTCACGCTTGGGTCTTCATCGTAATGCCGGCGTAATAACGTTATCACGTTGTGACGTCGTCAACCTTCTGGGTCAAAAAATAATAATTAAATAAGAAGGAATCATAGCAGAGTAATGCCGGTACACCGGCCTTATGGGGATAACGTTTACACTGTAAATCCTCTATATCGGCCTTACGGGGATTTGGCATAGACGATCAAGCCGGTACATCGTCCTTATGGGAATAGATCACAGACGGGCAAGCCGGTTTTTCAGCCATACGGGGTAAGAGGGTTAAGTACACGTCCGGAAACCTACAGCCAACTCATCCCAAAGCACAAGGCGGGAGCAGGCGAGTACGAGATGTGATCGTCGAATGGCAAGCCGGAACATGACGCGTCGCAGTGGACTGGGCTTAAAAGAAGAGGAGACAAGACACCCATCCCTCCCCCGACATAGACACACGAATGGAACATAGTACAAACAGAAATACAACTGAGGACGTAACAATGGCCAAGTATCAAATAGAATGTAAACTTGCATTGATGAAGTTAATGTTGTTAGTAATTGTTTATAAATTACCATGGTAACACAGAGCTCCAAGGTATAAAAATATGGAGTTTGTCATCAATCAAACAGTAACCAGTTTTAATACCTAAAAAAGTTTACGTAGCAAAATTTAGCAAAGCGCTTTACAGTAAATTAAAATGTAAATTAAACTAATGAAATGTTGTGCAGCACATGCTTATGTTAATGTTTGTTACATTATATAATCATATAAATAAATAAATACTCCCGAAGTCACCAGAATTGAAAGCTTTTTGCTGTTAAACATTTAGAGATTGAGGTTGTGGTGACTCAGTAGTTCACTCAGTATATCTGGGTAAGACACAGTGAACGACTCACTGCTGGCATTCATGAAGAAGTCATAAACTCCACTGGAATAATAAATAGGATCTAATAAAACCATGAGTGGAAATCATTGGTGTAAGTTTATTAGGATAGACTTCCTCCAACCTGGAACTATATCCTCCAGTCCACACGGTGGCGGTAACGCGCCTAACAGCTGCGTCTCCGACCAGTAGAAATCACAGAAGAAGAAAAAGCTGCAGCGGGTATCTCCTGAGCAGATGAGTTATTACACCGAACTAATCATCTCCAGATTAAATTATTTCTGACAGTTTTACAGTTAGATTTGATCCCGTTTAAACGTAAAAGCTGGTTATTTTGTCTGTGTTTGAGGAATTAAAACCGTTCCGTTTTTAAACCCGAGGTAAGTTAAACGGAAGCTGTGTGGCCGAATCCCAAATTGATGTCATTTCCGGTTTAAGTGCACTACATTAGGGATGAAATAATGACAGTCTACACCCTATGTAGTGCACTATTTAACTCATGAGGAGAGATTTGTTATTCTGTTTTAGCGGCACCATTTAAGTATAACCTTACTTTATCCTAAAATCCGTTGTTTTCTCCCTGCTTATAGCAACTAAAATAAACAACAGTGAGTGTAAAAGTGGCTAAGTCATTTAGCAGCTAAAATAACTTTATATTTCTGTAATGTTTTTAATGTATAAACTGCTCAACTGAGGTAAAGTTGGGTTTATATTGGACATTTACTGCAAATTCGAGCTTCTCTCTCCTATTTCTCAAGAAATAGACAGAAAGTAAACTGAAGAAAGTCAGTGTCGGTGACTCTGAGGCTAAAGCTAGCGGTGTCGCATTACGTGCGTGTGATGATTTGCTGACATTGCTCCTCTTCTGACTACCTGCTCAAGTGACGAGAGGCTATGTCACGTTGTCATAAAGTGGTGTCGGTGCGGTTGTATCGGGGTAGTTTTACAAGTACGAGTACATGAACACAGTATCGGGCCGACACCTGAGTACTGGTATCGGCATCGGTGCATCTCTAACACACACACACAGTTAAATTGGAGCAGTGAACCATAAGATCTTTGATGACGTCATGTACAGGTCAGAGGTGTAGAACTCACTTTCTTTCTCTCCCTTGATAATCGTTGTTTTAATATAATAATGTATACATTACATGTATCTCTGTAATCTTCTTCCCTATTTGTGGATATTCTCAAGTGAAACTGTCGAGGCCTCCTACGGAACATATTAAGCTACACAGGAGCAGTGATGAGAATAAACATGACTTTTGGTGCTCATGATTAAATATGGCAGTTTTATTATGAACCCACTACATTAGAGAAGGAAATACTGGATGTGAAGTGCAGTAGTGCTAGTGTGTGTGAATAGACGATCAGTTTAGATACTGACCCAGAACACTACTAACATACAGTGCTTTCTTGGGGTGGTGCTGAAGTTGGAGTTGAACCGGTAAGAAAGATATTAGAGAGAGGCTTCTTTACACTCCTGAGGATGTTCAATTAGAACCTGCACCAAACTCCCCTGATTCAAGTCATCAGCTAATTAAGCGGCCTGCACGAGCTGAGGTGGGTGCTTTAGAGCAGATAAAACACCAAATGTGTTAGATAAGAGTTCAGAGCCTGTGTTCTAGACACATGATTTAGAGTACAGACTTGGGTCCTGCTAGAAAACAACTCAGAACATTTGCTTAGCCTAATACTTTTTTTTTTTTTTTTAATCTGCACATAATTATTATTGTAGCAGCTGCTTTTGCAATAAAAAGCCTTAAAGTCGAGGGTCCCTGTAAGTATCTATGGAGAGAGAGGAGCAGTGCACCATTGACATCATGTACAGAGTTAGCATGAAGGTGTGACTGAGAGTTTTTAGAAATCATTTCCTAATCTTATGCTAATATGAATACTATAATAATAATAATAATAATAATAATAATAATAATAATAATAATAATAATAATAAGAGGAAGAAGAAGAAGAAAGGGTGATGAATAAAATAAATATAAAGTGTGTTTTAGGCAGCGCTGCGTGGTGTTCTGGACGGATCTTGACTGCCATCGTGTGGTCATGTTTAGGAAGTGCACCTTCACCCGATCATTGTTGTTTAAAGCCGCAGATTATAAATCTATATTCCTGCTGAGTGTGTGTTTATGACCTGGATGTTGAGTTGCTTTTAAACCTTCTACATAAGCACCATTTCCAGCCTCTTTGAGTCCCAGGTGACGATCTCCTTTTATTTTCAGATTCTTACTGAGGTGCTGTTTTCCACATGCAGTGCTTGGCTGTGTTGGAGGTCACCAAGAAAGACTTCCTGGCTGTCATGTGGAAGCTAAGTGGGCTGGGGTATGTTGTCCTTCATCAGCTGCCATTGATTTAACTTCTGTTAGACAGCCTCATGATTTACCAAACATGTTTTTCTTTTTTAGGTCAAAAGGGTTTCTGGCCATGGTGCTTGTGCTGCAGTGATCTTGTTCTCCATCACACTCCAACACAAGTAGCCATCTTCACCCTCTCCCAAGAGGTGATGGTACGACTCTATTATTATAAATAAAGTGTAACTGTGTCTTGTAGTCCACCCACCAACCTTTTTCTTTTCAGTGGTTTGACTTGTGCTACACAGAGGTGAGTCCAGTTATGCTGCAAGAAGTGTAAGTATGATGGGGTTGACGAGTGGGAGGAGAGGTTCTTCTTCTTGACGAAAGCATGAACTAGTATTTCTGCATCATGTAGTGACAATATGTTTCTTATATATGTTTATGATATTATCATCTTGTCATTTATCAAAGAAGAGCTACAAAACCTGAAATTTGTTCATTTTTAGACAGAAAAATTCTGCAGTGTAGCTCTTCTAGTGGGCTTTCCCACTGGAAGTTTAGTCCAACACAGAGCAGTTTGCATGAAAAGTTGGTAATGTGACCGTCGTAATGTGGACTGGGAAGTGCACTGCGGTACCGAGCCCGAGACTACCTGTAGAAGGTGGTCCGAGTTCGGTTACACTGGAACTGTGAATGCGAATTGTCCCATGAATGTGAACGTAACTTATATCCGGGTCCGCACTTGTTCAGGAAGTAGAGTAACCTGTGCTGAAGGCCTGTTGTGGTGATGACGTGTCATGACATGTTTTGGCCCAAATCTGCAGTAACTTTGAAAAAGTGGAAGCTCGTCTGAATATTGTGGAGTTTCTTGATTTTGCGTTAATTTCTGTGATCACAAAATGGTGAAATTCTGGACTGACACATGGAAGCTATGGAATGATAACAGAAGAATGTGACTTTGGGTTGTACCGTGTATTTTATTTATTTATTTATTTTTTTTTCATGTAGCTTAATTATTTAGTATAAATGAAGGCGTGTATGTGTCCTGTTCTTCATCTCTGCAGTCGTGTGTTCCCTGATAGTCAATGATTGCTGGAGCTCTGGAAATAGCAGGTGAGATTGCAGGCCGGAGTCCCGTCGCTGTCCAAGGAACCAAAATCAACCTCCTCTACTCCTGAGACCACAGTGTGACTGAGAGCCTAGACTACATGGTAAGAATCTGCTTAAGACATGAATAGCATTTTTAGCCTCAAGGTAGACCCATGCACACACAGTATGGCCGCAAACACAAAGTAGAGCGGTCGAAATCTGAGATTTCTCCTCTGAGTCTCCAGGCTACTTGGAACATGAACATGTTGCAGACACAGGATCTTATGAAGTCAGCGCAGACAGCCCCGGAAAAGAAGAGTCCGAAAGACGTGCCCTTCTCCAAGCTTTAAAGGAGAAGATCCAGGGCTGTTGAAGCTGCGGTGGAACTGAGACTTCATCATCCACATATCTTTAGTTCTTCTTGCTAAGTCTCAGTTTCTTTTTAGTCTTTTTATTTTTAGACTGGTCAAAAGACCGATTAGTGGAAGTGAAATGATAGATGAACTTGCTTGATTATTTGCAGGTGCTTTGTATAGTAAGACAGGGTAACTAATACTCAAAAGCTTGTTTTGTGTGTTAACATGTACAGTAGATGTACATATTTTTTTCTGGTGCTGTGTGACTGCAGAATGTAGTGCAGTTAACACAGTAAATTTCCTTGGATGCTCACTTTTAACTCGAGGAGGTCACAGGTTGCCCAGACATCTTTTTTTAAATCTGTCAATCCGTCACCTGCACGTCATTCTGGGGGACGAAGAGGAGGAAGCTGGACAGATAAATTTATTTATTTATTTATCATTGCTGTGTTTCCTCAGTCGAGTGCAGAAAGAAGAAAAACAACACAACTGGTTTAAAATAAAAATATAGAAAACAATCTAATGTAAGGTTCTGATCCGGTTTGCTTTCAGCAGGAAGGCTGTCCTCTTTCCTGTTGCTCTTTCCCTTCTATTAGTCCATTTGTCCAGTCTGAATCGGTTTGATTGTTTGATTCGTTTTCAGATGATTCGGAGTCAAATAATTTTCTAGTGAGAGTCGCACAATTCCAAACGAACTAGACTGAGATGAGTATTTGATTCTCACTAGAAAGTGATTCGACTCTGAATCAACTCGAAATGAATCAGTCAAACTGATTCAGACTCTATAAAAGGACTATGAGATGTGATTAAGATATATATTCCAATGTTTTGCTTTACAATTCCACTGTGTGTGTGTGTGTGTGTGTGCACACGCATATGTGTTTTTCAGGAGAACGAGAAACTCTGACACAAGAGTACATCCTGACCATTGGTACTGTGTACACATCAACATACACACACGTCTCCATGCTGGACAGCTCAGGAGCTTTCACACACAGTGCTAGGAATATCCCGGAACAGAGAAACGCACCTCCTACGTGAGCGAGTTTAGCGTCAACCGGTGAAATTTGCTGTAGCGTGAACACTTCGCCTCTGTGAGCTTCACTCTCCGTCAGGTTCACTGTAATTAGACATAAAATGTACATAATGTTAATTTTTCATACATTTAGGATTTAATTTTTTTTTTTTTACCCTTCGAGGAACAGAAATGATCTTTTGAGGCAGCTTCATCATTACCTGCTCCGTTTGATTCAAAAACATAACGACCGGTTTCAAAAAGTCAGGATGTCTTCAGTTCATGTGATTTTACTGTTGAATTTAAACAGGAAATGTGAATTTTTTTTCCCCTTTATGTTTCCTCTACTGTCTTTTTGCTGTGATCTTGAACACAGTTGTAATTTTTTTTAAATAAATAAATGATCATTCTATTCTTTCTCACTTTCCTTGTCCTAATTGTCCTGTATCTGTTAAATCCGTTTCATCTCTGGTCTTTCTGTCTGTATGAACACTTGTAGAAATGACTTGTAGTCCATATTTTTGAATATTTTTATTCATGATTTTGAATTTAAATAAAGATATTCTTTAATTCTGTATTTTGTCATTTAACTATCATTAGAAATCAGAAGATCAGATTAAAGCCACGGCTTCTTTACCTGCCGAAGCTGTAAAACTTTCAATAAACCAGTCAATAGATCAACTGCATAAATGTAGATTTTTAATTTACTGATTAGATGTATTGATGGTGTTGATAGATTATTTGAATATTATTATTGATCTTGGACAATCATTCAGATACATTTTTTTTTTAAAAAACAACTTGATAAATAGTTGATAAAATAAATGTAGTGTAATGTTCTGAGTCAAATATGAAAACTACAAATAAATAAAATATATTTATATCGGTGTATAATTAAAAACCTCTCCCAATACAAGAAATTCATATCCTAAATGTTGCAAGTGATTAATCTGATCATTTTATTCAGCTGTTTAATTATTACTTTGTAAATAATAAACAAATGAATGTTCTGGATTCATGAGGAATGTTTACATTTTGTGTTGAAACTCAAAAGTTTAAACAAAGTGTATATTTATGATGATAAAGCACAAAGAACGTGAAACCTCAACACGTCTACAATCATCGATGAATTAAATATTAATTTAAAAAATTAATTAAACAAGAGTAAGATGAAGTATATTTTTAATTAAAATGTAATTAGGAGCACTTTTAAAGTGGATTTGATTTAAAATAATGATAAAGCTGTTTTTTTTATGTATTTGTATATCTTATCCTCTATCGTGTTTAAGAAGAAGAGAATAATGAAGCTTTTTATGAAATAATATTTGGGTTTATTTTGTTTTATTTTCTCCTCACAGACTCACATTTACGTCAACGTCCGTTACGTTGGTGACGTCACCGCGAGCGCGAGAAGACGAAGTCGAAGTGAAGAGCAGAAAGCAGTGTTAATGTTAGTGTTAGTTCTGGCCCGTTTGGACCCAAACCAAAGTGAGTTTATTCGGTTCTGTGTAACCGAACCCGTTCTGTTCTGTATTGTGTAGTTAACGGTGTTAACACCTGTGTTTCAGGTGTATCAGTATGAAGCAGGCGGTGACGGCGCACTGATTCACTCTCGGAGCTCGGTTCACTAATGACCGAATCACCGAGGAACCGACCAAAGATAACTCACACCCGCACGGAGAACAACAACAAGACGAGAAGAAGTGAGAAATAACATTTTATAACTTTTTTTATTCAGTCCTCTGGTTCAATGTTAATATTATACAAATATGCTAGCGGTGCTAGCTTTTGAGGAGGCAGTCCAGTCCACGCATGCGCAGTGTCATTAATGAGCAAGCTATTCGAAATGAGATTAGCAGATAGGTCGATGTTATTTTTGATTCTATTTAAAACGATGAATTCACTCTGTCAATAACTGCCCAGTCTGAGAATATTGCATGATTTACTTTTATAAGTGGACGTGGCTGAACGACATGTAGCTTCACTGGCTAATTAGCGCTCTTTTACTAGTTTAATGGTGTTTTATTTGAACCAGAGCCATGTTGAGCAAGGATCATGTCTTAATTGCAGCATTAACACCTTTTATCTCCCCCACTTCATTTTTTTTCTGTGTGCAGGATGGAGTCGGATGATCGACAGGAGGCTCTGCTGAGAGCTCTGCAGCAGAGAGCGGTGCAACAGGTTCAGATGGTGGGTCTCACACACTGGGTAGAATCAAGTGTGACCATGTAGTTTGTTTAGGATTCAAATATTAAAGTATTTTACTATGCTGAAAATGTTCAGGTTAGCATCCGTACTTTATAGGGGTTAAGGTATAGAAAATGTATTGTATTGCTTAGAAAAACCGTACATGTGACTAGTAATGTAACGACCGTTATATTAATTATTTGACTGAATAAGTAATGCACTCGCTGTCCATTTTATTAGAAACACCCTCACATTCATGTAGTTATTCAATCATGGGGCAGCGGCACGATGCATAAAAAGAACCTGAGTTAACGTTCACGTCAATGCATAAAAAGTTACCGTTCACGTCAAGCATCACAATGGGTGAAAATTGTGACCTCTGTGACCTTTACCGTGGCATGGTTGTTTGTATCAGATGGGCAGGTTTGAGTATTTCAGAAATTGCTGATCTCCTGGGCTTTTCACACAGAACTGTCTGTAGAGTTTACTAAGAATGGTGCAAAAAACATTGAGAGAGCAACAGTTGTGTGTGGATGGAAACGCCTTATTCCTGAAATACTCAAACCAGCCCATTTGGTACCAGTAACCATGCCATGGTTGTCTGATGTACACATTAACTGAAGCTCTTGACCTGTACCTGCATGATTTTATGCAATGTGCTGCTGGCACATGATTGGCTGATTAGATAACTGCTTGAATGTGATATGAAATATATGATTGAAAGGACTTTGATTTAAAAATAAATAAAATAAAGGGGGGGAGAAGAAAAAACCCACATTACTATGGGAAAATAATATAGATGGCACTAGTGCTGCACAATTAATGGAATATCGATCGCGATTACGATTTTGACGGCCCACGATTAAATTAACATGATCGACTGCAATATTAACGTTTAAAGTTCGTCCTCCGCTAATAGAAAACTCAGCTGGAGATCAAATAAAGCACTTCCTACACTTATAGCCAATCACCATAGGGCAGCGGAGGGGTGACGTCATTTTGTAGTGCCAAAACCCGGAAACGGAGTTAGCATATTAGCCCTCGAGCTGCCAGGTTTCGCTTCGAGCTCCAGCGCTTTGCGTGAGGAGAAATCATGACATTAACACGCTACAAGGTGGGTTTAATTCAAACTTCTTTATTAAAAAATTCCTCACCAATCACAATCAAGATTAGCAACTGTTCCGTCTGTAAACATACAGTACACTGCCGCTCTCCTTCACTAACTCTAATTCACTCCATTTAAACTCACGGTTGCCAGATATCACTATAAAAGTCAACTCCAGTTTCCATGTTTTCATTTAATCCCCCCAAAACATTATCAGCAGACATGGACACTGTACTGGGGAACCGATCTAAAACAGATAAACAAAAATAAAACTACTAAAATGTAAAGACAGAAAATGTGCTTAGTTATAAATAAATCATTATATATGTATATATACATACATACAAATATATATATATATATATATATATATATATATATATATATAGGGCATATACGGTGGCTTAGTGGTTAGCACGTTCGCCTCACACCACCAGGGTCGGGCTCGATATCCGTGGCCCTGTGTGTGTGTGAGGAGTTTGCATGTTCTCCCCGTGCTGCGGGGGTTACTCCGGTTTCTTCACCCAGTCCAAAGACATGCATGGTAGGCTGATTGGCGTTTCTAAAGTGTCCGTAGTGTATGAATGGGTGTGTGAGTGTGCCTGTGATTGTGCCCTGTGATGGACTGTCCAGGGTGTACCCCTCCTTGTACCCAATGTTCCCTGGGATAAGCTCCAGGTTGGATGGATGGATATATATATTATTATAATAACTTCATTAAATATAAATGAAATGAGAAATGAAATAATGTTTAATTACTATGGGTTGCATTTAATATCAATTTGACATTAAGCTTAGTTCGTTATTTCATTGAAAGCTATTAGCCTTTTTCCTAATATGGATCAGTTTTGTGTTAGTCTACTTTTAATTAGGACTCTTTATTGTTTTTAAGATATCTAAAAATAAATATTTTATGTTTGTTTATTTATCAATTAACCAACAGTATCTTATTGCTATTATTTTAATTCAGTTAACAGTGACCATGAGCAGAGAGATTACATTTAACTGTTTATGATAGACTGTATGATTAAAGCTTAAATAAAAAAAGATTGGTATCTGGATCGTATCATCTGTAAAAATCTTGAACACCATTAAACTAAAGCGCTCTGCATCTTACGGTTAAATGAACTCACCCAATCACATCCTATATGAGATTATTCAGATATCTACACAATACACACAGAGCGGTTCGAGAACTGACTCCAGCCCAGAACCATGACAGTGGAAATGTCTAATAGTGTAGCTTTAAATATATTTAAGAGGAGCACACTCCAAACAGGTTAACGGTTGTTTTGTGCATACAGTCTGTAAAATGAACTGAAAATATTAGATTTAGTTTATCAGAAGGTATATTAATGTGTCATGACTCACACGATGTTCCTAAATTCTGTCATAATTGACCAGCTCAAGTTTTCTCATGCCTACTTGTGTGTTGTATTGTGGCATGAGAGAACTTAATAAATGTGAAAGTGCAATAAAAAAAATGTTATCACTAAAATCACTGAATAATCGTGATAATCGAGATCTCAGTATTAATCTAAATAATCGGGATTATCATTTTGGCCATAATCGTGCATCCCTAGATGTCACTGATCCAGGACCTGATAGCAGCAAAAAAAACAGTGGATCAGCCATCAGAGATAACAGAAATCAAATCATATAACTGATGCATGTAAAAGAGACGTGACTGTTCTTTCACTAGGATTGAATTCGTTATATTCATACTTTATGTATGGGTTTCTGTATGAAAGTTTAATGGTAAACTGAGTGCTTCAGTTAAACGCAGTGCAGTGCAGCTGCTTCTATGTGATTTTTGTCACAGTATATCCTTTTACGGGTCTAAGCATAAGGCATAGGAATATTTCAGATTAACAACCTTAGTCTACAGATTACCATTACTTCTTGTTCTGAAGCACTCACTTTAAATCATGTGTGTAAGGGGGTTGTGATCCTGTCAGCCAACCGTAAGGATAAATACGATTGCGTGAAGAAGTACCTGTGTGTGGACTGTCCCACTCCAAGCCAGTGTGTGGTGGCTCGCACCCTCAGCAGACCTCAGACCCTCATGACCATAGCCACAAAGATCTCCTTGCAGAGGAACTGCAATATATAAATATATAAATATCTGATCTTGTAACTGATCAACAGTGGCACCTCCTAACCCTGATGTTATTCTATTAAAACATTGTTTTAGTGACTTCTCCTGCTCTTTCAGTTGAAGCACCTGATGATGTTTGTATCGACTGCTACCACGACAGTGCCGCAGGAAAGAGATCCATCGGTGCACTGGTGGCCAGCCTCAACCCGGGCATGTCCAGGTACTTAAAGCATGACTTGTGTGGACTCTGTAAACAGCTTTAAGAAGGCTTGTGTTTAATGAACTAGATTTTAGATTTGAACTTTTCCACCAGTCTTCAGAAGAGAGGGCATTACCCTTTGTGGTTCATCGTAACTTTAGGAGAGAGAAAAAGTACAATATCGTTCTTTTAAAATGATTAAAAATGGTTCTCTTAATCTCACACACTGTTCTCTGTATTTCCATTTCCTTCCGGTTGAAGGACAGAATCACAATTTTTTTTAGACTTGAATCCTCTGAACGTTGTTTTCCTCGCTGCTACCGCCACCTTCATCTTCCTCATAAAGGGTCTGGGCCATGCTCTGTATGCTATGTGCTCTGTATGCTATGTGCTCTGTATGCTATGTGCCACTGCTCTGTAACCATGAGAGCACCGTCCTTCTCTCAGGTGGTTTTCAAAGTGTGCAGGGTATGAAATGCACTCTGGGAGGAACATCATGCTCATAAATGACCTCGTTACACTGCAGTCTCTTTGATTCCGACTTTACACTCAGGATGAAATACTCACACTGCAGTCTGACGGAACGTGGGAGAAAAAGCGAGCAATTTTAGAATTGTCGCTTCAGTTAAGAAGTGCATTAAGACATGGCTTTTTGTTTTGATTTCTTTTCCTCAGCTGCGCTGAAGGCCTACTTCAAATACAACGAATGTTTGCCGTCACGCATCGTGGTGTACTGAGACGGCGTGGGCGACGGCGTGCTGCTGAGCGTAGTCGACTACAAAGTGCCTCAGTTCACGCAGTCCATCAAGGCCATGGGTGAAGATTACGCGTCTTTCTGATCGCAGCTTCAGGTTGCGTTCGGTGTGTTTTAAACGCTGATGGCTTGATTTGTCAGGTACGACTTCATCGTGAGTCACAAAGTGCGCTTCGGCAGTGTGGCCCCCACTCACTACAACATGGTGTACGACAGCAGTGGCCTCAAACCAGACCACATGCAGAGACTCGCTTACAAACTCTGCCACATGTATTACAACTGGCAGGTAAAAGCCACACACACACACACACACACACACACACACACACACACGTGTTCATACAAGCCTGCTTTCTACACAACCCCAGATCATGCTGATTGATGATGTAAGGGTTGAGGATGTGGTCATTTTCTTTAATCGCACGTCTATCATTAGAGAATCCGCATCGTGTGATCAAAAACGGAGAACGCGCATGAATTTGTTACAGAATTTGTCCAAGATTTTATTGGGAATGTTTCGTACAGTGTTGACGATCTAAATAGCTTAATTTAGCTTAAAACCGTGTAATTGCAGGGTTAAAGATACGAGCTATACGAGATCAAGCCTGCGATCGGAGCGTCCATATGCTCTATGTTTACAAAACCGCAAGAACGGAAGCGAAATGCTATGAAACAAGTCAGAGTTAATGTATTGTCCTGATGACTGAAGGAAAATTTTACTTAAGGGTTCTATCTTAAGGGTGAGCTGAGGTTGTGTATAATTAGTTTAGTAGAGAGAGAGAGTGATGTAGAAAAAAGGAAATAAAGAATTAACAGGTGCTGTGAATTGAGGATGTGTAGAAAAAGTATATTTAAAGCAGATGAATGAATGTATTAGAAGCCGGGAAAGGTGAGGTTTCCTTCACGTGTTTCCTGGAGGGGTGTGTGTGTGTGTGTGTGTGTGTGTGTGTGTGTGTGATTTCCTGTATATGGTTGTGTGTAGTTTTAGAAACATCTGGGACTTGAATTTTCAGTGTGCACATGATAGATGTGCTATATAATGTAATTTAGAAACAGGTGGATTACACGAATATTTTACACTAAATATGAAACTTATTCACTTCGACTGAACATTAAATGAATCTCAGAACTGAGACAGTATTAAACAGTCAGTAACAGAGGCCCCTGTGAGAATCAGAACCTCAGGTTTAATCAGTGTTGTGGAATGTGATATGATCAAATCAACAAGTTAGTATATTTGACTTGTACTCAGCACTTTCCTTTAACTGGAGCTGAAACTTGTTGTTAAAGCGTTTTTGGCCTTTTGTCAACCCTACAGTTCTCTGTTCACGTTTTCCTACAAAATGTCACCTCCTGTAATAACACGAGCACTGCTTTTTATTTATTTAAATATTTTACATATATGGATTATATACTTTATGTACGTTTACAAAAGGCTGGTGCAGATTTAAAACGCTCTGAAAGTTTTCACCAAAGGAACAGAAATTATTATTAATTTTTTAAACCGGTTTATGACGCTCGTGAGTGTGGCTCTGTGACATTTAACACCTTCAGCAAGACTTTAACGCGAACACGCTTTAAACCGGTATTTCCCGTCGCAGCACGCGCACAGGTTTGTTTAAGATTAGCACGCGCACACTTATAATATCGTCACTACAGAGCCCATGGAAATGAATGCTACTTTTGAATGGTTTTACTCTTCACCTTATAAATCTGAATTTCCTGCAGACGATACTAAAGTGAATGCATTTCTTCAAGACCTTTGTACCCCTGTTATTGATTTGAATACTGCCATGCAACTGGACTCCCCACTCTCTCTTGAAGAAATGTGAAATTCAGTTAAAACTATGCAGTGTAACAAAGCTCCTGGCCCGGACGGGTTCCAGTTGAATTGTTTAAAGCATCTATTGGAAAATTAGCTCCACTGCTTTTATCTGTGTTCAACGAATCCTTGGAATGTGGGTCTTTGCCTCCAGCTCTGACACAAGCCACGATAGCTCTCCTTCTTAAGGAGGGTAAGGATCCGTCCTCCTGCGGTTCTTATAGGCCGCTGTCTCTGCTTAATGCAGATGTAAAGGTGTTGGTGAAAGTAATGGCATCTCGTTTAGAGAACGTTATCCCTTATATCTGAAGAGCAAACTTCTTTTATAAAGGGACATCAGTTGTTTTTCAATACCCGTACGCTCTTTAAATTATTCAAAGCATTCGGCTGAGATTGGGATTTCTTTAGATGCTGAAAAAGCATTTGACAGGGTTGAGTGGGTTTAATCCACATCAGAGAGGAATGATTTCTAGGATTTATGATTTTATTCTGGCGTTAGGTAGTGAGGCAAGTACCAAAATTAACAATGCGTGGGAAACGGAGTTAGGAGTACAGATAAGTGAGGAGTGTTGGGAATGTGCTATAGGGAGGGTACAGTCTACCACTTCCTGTGCTCGTCTTGGACTCATCCAGTTCAGTTTTACACAGAGTCCATTTGTCCAAGTCGAGACTTTCTGCAATATATCCAGAAGTAGAGGACAAGTGTGATAAATGCCATGGCTCTCCCTGTCATCTTGGACATATGTTTTTCTTTTGCCCAGATCGCTATGGTTTTTGGACTGGTTTCTTTACCATCATGTCCACTATTCTCAGAGTAGATTTAAAACCTTGCCCATTCATTGCTACATTTGGGATTCCTGATGCCTCAGTTCTATTACGCTGTGTACAAAAAGATATTATCACTTTCACATTCCTAATAGCAAGACGTTCCTGCGACTGGTTCATGTAAATAACTCGTACAGTCAGGCAGGTGTTGGTTGTTTAAAGAAACCTTTTAACAAAAAACAAAATAAAAATCAGCTCCTCAATCTTCTTCCTCTTCCTTCTGAAAACACACAGATGAAATAGAAATCACACGCTGCAAGGACACAGCCAGGTTCTCTTTTACACACACCTGAGAGGAGATAAACCAGCTGAACTTTCTAATCTTACATTAAACATCCAACAAGCAGCTTTCGGGTCACAGTGAGATATTAATTACAAGTTCCTGTAACGCTTCTTCTGCGCTAAACTCGAACCTGAGGGTGACGACGCCATCTCAAACTAAAACAAGTTCTATCTACAAAGCTACAGTGCAGAAGAGTTACTCTGACCGGGGTGGAGTATTTCAGTGTAGTACCTTCTGATCGGCGATCAGCCTGCCATCATGCAGCTCACCTTCCGTCACCATGTCCTCCATCTCGGCTGCACGTTAAATGCAGTCAGTGAAACCGGTGCGTAATGAACCTGTAGAGAGAGAGAGAATGACAGTGAATAAGTTCAGATGTTACTTGAACACATCTGTGATCTGAGTGCCTTGACCTCAGACATGATCTGCCTGCGAGGTAGGAACTGTGAGGTTAAACGCTGTGACTGTAAATAAACACTTGAACAGGTGTTGACTACAAGTGTGCGCTTACCCTATGCGCTGAAGTTGCTGCCTTAGATCACGGATGATTGCAATCAGAGTCGCTCGTCTCTGCGCCTGAGCTGCCAACACCTACAGGAACACAGCTGCTGGAATAACATATTGATCCTATTGATCAGATGGTTACGTCTCGCCAACACCTACAGGAACACACAGATCTTTTAAACTCACGCATGTTGTTTTACATCTAAACCGTTATCCATGGACAGAACACACACTCTCCCCAAACAATATAAACACAGTAAAATAAAACTCAAGTGATCGAGTCACCGATGAATCGTTAGCAGAGTGGTTGAACGTAGTTAAAAAAAAAAAAAAAGGACAAGTTTTAATTAGCTGAATTGTGCATCCTTACTGCCGGGTCTGGAGCTGCAGCCTGTTGGCCGTGCCCTACGCCACGGTATGGCGCATTTCCTTCACCCTGTCCTTCTTCTTCTGCACATGAAGTGTGAGTTAAACACTGTGACTGTAAATAAACACTGAAACAGGTGTTGACTTACCCTATGCACTGAACTTCCAGCCTTAGACTATTGATCCGAGCGATCAGAGCCGCACGTCTCGCCCGCTGAGCTGCCAACAACTACAGGAACACACGGGTCTTTTAAACTCACGCACTTCGTTGTACATCTCCATCAGAAGACGCAGTAGGCCTAATCAAAGGCCAGATAGGTCATCTAGTCCAGATACCTTGTTGTTCACTATTGACTGAACAAGTAAATAAATAAATAATATTTTAAATTCATTTAAGATCTGTTGCACTTTTATTATTATTATTATTATTATTATTATTATTATTATTAATAAATTATTCAACTGTTGGTTAAAGGCGCAAAAAAAAGAATCCACAATGCAATTAATGATTAACCACTTTAAATCGAATACATGTATTTTCTAGTATTCCCCCCAGAAGTTTATGTAAATATAAATAAAAGCTTCTCATTGTTGCCAGATTGAACAATCGAGTGCAATTTGAAACGTTTTTTTTCTTCTGTGCATTAATTAGTTCATTATCAATTTAATCACAGTTTGCTGATTTATTCCTAAAATATATTTATTACTAAAATAAAAAAGGAAATCCAGTAGGCAGTGATGTCAATAATTAATACATTTAAATATTAAAATTAAATAAAACTATTTTAGTATTTTCCTCCAGATATTGTACACTTAAAAAAAAGTAAAAGACAAAGAAAAACACAGCTTCTCATTGTTGCCAGATTGAGAGACTGAATGCAAATTACATATAAATAATTTTATTAGCTCATTATTTGGTTACACTTTGTTCTGATTTATTCCCAAAATGGAAATAGGAATTTCCCTGCTGAAAAAAACAAAACAAAAATCAATCACAACAGAAACCCTCATAGAATCTGTAATGTCCCTGTAGGTCTGCTGGTAATTTGTTGCTTTGGTGGCATGTTGTGTCTAGTGGATACCATTAAGAACCAATAATGGCACTGGTTTTAATGGTTAACAAATTAACACGCGTTCTCCGTTTTTGATCACACGATGCGGATTCTCTAATGATAGACGTGCGATTAAAGAAAATGACCACATCCTCAATCCTTACATCATCGATCAGCATGATCCGGGGTTGTGTAGAAAGCGGGCTTGTATGAACACAGGTGTGTGTGTGTGTGAGTGAGTGGGGTCCACGCTGCTGAAGTGCACTTTGTGACTCACGATGAAGTCATACCTGACAAATTAAGCCATCAGCGTTTAAAACACACCGAACGCAACCTGAAGCTGCGATCAGAAAGACCGCCAGAGAAAGAGGAAAAAGATCGATGAACTACACCTGAACACACCACTCGGGTCACGTGACTTCGGCGTCGATGACCGTTCCGGGAGGAGGGTTGCTCAGTCAACGATTTTCATTATCGATTTTCATCAACTATTATGGATTAGTTGTTGCAGCTTTATTTACAACACATTATACTAAGCATTGTGTGGTATTTAAAGATGTATGTTCAAGGTAATGCAGTTAATACCCATTGCAGTTCTTTATACTTCGGGGTTATTACTCGGATTATAAATGTATTTGAGTGAGGACATTTATCACCTGTGTGCTTTTTCTGCATTGTTATTAGTGTATGTACTGTATGATTTAGTAAAATAATCATTAGCCACGTTGTGAAGCTCTGTGCAGTAGCTGATGTGAAAGTACATTTTATGTGGTGGCGAGGTGGAAATACGATCCATACGTATTATGAATGAGATAAGAATGATCTGAGACAACTTCAGACTGTGGAAGTGTTATAATATTTTCTATATTTAATCCGTACGTATGAGGTCAAGAGTGTGACCACCATTATGAGTAGGTCCCATTACGTTCTGATTGACCTCTACTGAATCTAAGATGGACACAACCGCTGTTCTCAGAGGGTCTTCTGGGTTATCAAAGTGAATACTAAAATCACAGACGATTAATGCTTTATCTACAGACACAACCAGGTTTGAGATAAAGTCTGTAAATTCACTAAGAAATTCAGCATATGGCCCTGGGGGTCTGTAAATAATAATTAGAGGAATTGACTTATTTTTTGTGGCTACATAAGTTATGCTGGTATAAAGAATTTCAAAAGAATTAAATTTATGACTAGGTTTTTGTGTGACGACTAGATTTTGACTATGGATGAGTCCAACACCTCCTCCTCTACCAGTTGAACGAGGCTGATGTACATAACTGTATCCAGGAGGACTGGCTTCATTTAATGCTATGTACTCGTTTGGTTTAATCCAAGTTTCCGTTAAACACATTAAATTACATTCCTGATCAGTAATGATGTCGTTAACAATAAGAGCCTTAGACGCAAGAGATCTAATGTTTAATAGTCCTAGCTTCAGATTAAAGGTGCTGGATGTGCATTCAGTATGATCTAATTTTAGGTTAATTAGGTTACTAAAACAAACATTCTGAAATTGTCTATGTATTTGTATAGCTCGGGGAACAGACACAGTCTCTATAGTATGTACTACAGGTGTTGGACTATTAATTGAACATTGCTTATGATGAACGTTGTTATTGTAGATGATGTGCTTACTGTAGTCACTTGGTGTGTAGCGTCTTGGAGATGTTGTCAGACAGCAGTTCCGCTCCGAGGCTGCTGGAGTGCAGGCCATCAGGAGGAAACAACCTAGGACGCTCAGAACAGATTCCAGTTATTAACAAACAGCAGATTCTGTTCATTACACTGTGAGGGAAATTATTAATTTTTACTTTGAAATAGTTTTATTCTTGTTCTGTTTCATTCTCATGTGAGGATAACGACTCAGAAGGCCATGTGATGTCACTGAGATCAGAATGTTTATCTGCTTAAAGAGACACAAACATGTTCTTCTGTTCAATGTTCGTCTAAACATCATCTAAGATCCTAAAACAAAGCCTGTTTGAACTGCCTCAAACTGCTTCTTATCGGTACACAGAATGATGTCATGCTCTGAGTTTCGTGTGTGTGTGTATGCATGTGTATATATATATATATATATATATATATATATATATATATATATATATATATATATATATATATTAGTAGTGGTTTAGTACAAGGACTTCAGAGCGCTTTCATTATTCTATCCTGCTTTATTCTATCCTGTATTAACCGTCTGAGAGAGGGGGCGTCGCTGCAGGGGTCCCGGCTCAGGAGTATGGGGGCGCTTGCAGGTCTTTAGTTTATTTATCGAAAACATTGGATTTGGTGTCACAAGGATCGCCAGCACGTTTGCATGCCATGGCTCGAGCTGCTCTCTTAGTGCAGATCACTGGGAAAGTTGCTCTCACACATTGATCTTACACTCATCACACCAGGTCACTTCTATTTTGAATTAGATCCACATGCAACACGACAGCTCATCAAAGAACAGGATATGAAGTTATTCTATGTGTCACCCAAAATTTAAATATTAAACCTAATTAGTGTGTCTAATACACCAACTGTAGTGTTGTATTGCCTAATTAATTCTGTGGAGCCAGTCACTGAGAACACTCACGATTGCCTAGCCGAAATTCATATTTCCTCGAGTTAAAGTTTGAACTTTTTAGACGTTCCATCTGGAAGATTTTGTGAGCACCCTGTTCTGCCCAATTGGCCGAATTAAAAGCTATCACTACAGAGTGCGAACTGGTTACGGTAGAATTGCTAATATATACACTGACTCTGATTGTGCCCATGGATTGTGTCATCCGTTTGGAGCTGTTTGAATGCAGTGAGGTTTTAGTAAAAGTGCTGGAACGCCACTTTAACATACCGAGCAAATAGTTTAATTGAATTCTGATTGTACCTACTGCACTTCTCACTGTATGAATTTCAGATGCACATGGTTTTAACCAGTGCGCGAGGGGGAAGTTATGGGAAAAGATAAAACAGCAAGAGGACTGGTCTCTGGACTTACAGGCAATTATGGATAATTATTATTATTTTTTTAAACTTACAGGCAATGGTGAATAATAATCTGAGTGTGAAATTTATGCTCAAAACAATGTCAGAAAGGGAAAATCAGTATCGACAGGGCTCATATCAATGCCAGAAGGACCGTTTAAGCACTTGGTGATAGACAGGTTTAGCAGATGGAGGGAGGCAATGCAATCAGCAGACTAAACTGCTGGAACAATGATTCAATTTTTAACCAGAGAGGTAATTCCTAGAGACGGCATACCATCTCAGATTAGCTCTGACAATGGCTCAGCGTTCGTTTAAAAAACAGTGTTACAGTAACTGTGATTAAATTAAAATTTTGATGTGCTTATCACCCTCAGTCACAGGGAATAGTGGAAAAGGTAAGTGGTACCTTTAAGGCTAAGTTTAACGCAATTTGTGCTGACTCTGAACTCTTTTCGGTAGATGCTCTACCTCCTGCACTAATGACCTATCGCATGCAGACTAACAGAAATATGCATCTAACACCGCATGAAATGCCTATGGGCCAACCCATGTCTGTGTCATACCTGAGAGGTCCTTATGAAGAACTGCCGCTGAAGTAATTACAGATGGAACTAAGAGCATATATGCGATAACTAACTGCTATGTATGAAGCTATCTATTCACAGGACCAGAGCTGGGGACTGAGAGAGGAGACAGAAGTTCCTGGTCCTGTGACTCCTGGAGAACAGGTGTACCTAGGGGTGTTCCAGCCCAGAAGGGAAAGGCCGTACAAAGTGAGCACTTAGATTAAGACCTAGGAGAAAGGAGGATCAGCTGATCGAAGGGGACGATCCAGTGGTTGACATTGCAGAAGAAAGAACAAGACAAGACGTGAGAGAGGGTCTAAATGAAGATAAGGGAGAATGGCAGTCTCAGGTGGTGGCAAAGAAGAAGGTCTGTCAGGGGTCGTACCAACAGAGCAGGAGGAAAGAAGGGCTCCTGCTGCTGAGAGCGGTTCTGACGAGCCTGATACACCTGCTGAAGGAGAAAGAGGCCCAAGCAGACATTCCTTACAGGACAACTTTTCCATAATTGACTTTTCAGCCCTTGACTAGTCTCCAAAACAGTACTGAACTAGAACTGAATGAGACAATCAGTGAGCCAGATTGGAACTCTGATCGACTGCAACAGGATGGAACAGATTCCAGTTCCTCCTGTGAGGACGAAGAAGTAGTATGATGAGCCATGCCATGGGTGTAAGTACTAGCTTGACCTCTCCTCAAGGGTGGTCCCCGCGATATGCAAAGTATCTGGGTCGAAGACAAACATTAACACATCCCCTGAAAAAGGATGTGATGGAGTTTTTATTTTTTGCTTTTTCCATTTTTCTATTTTTAATTTTTTACATTTTCTATTACAATATAAAGTGTGATTAAGAGACAGGGTGATCACTGTCATGATTAATCAAACTGAGAAAATTTGATTCGTATTCATGTTTATTAGTCTATACTTGTATCAGCTATATGTGCTTAATCAACTGTGTACTCTACATCACGATGACAACCACAGGCAAGTGCTGAACCAAACGCATGCTCACGCTTACAAACAATGTCTTGATTTTTGTGGTTAGGGAAAGAGACAGAATTTACCTTTACTCCTTTCTAGCCAGTGGGAGAGGAGATGTTTGTTTCTGGTCTCCAGAGAGAGTGGTTTCAGGATTTGGTCATTGGTAGAAGGCTGACGTGGTCATACATTGATCACTAGTTAGTGCAAATGAAGGGACTGGATTGTGAGATTACTCTCCCTAGCTAGATGGGGCTTAGTAAGCCCCAGAGGGGGAGAGTATATGGAAAATATCTGAAGTGCAAACAATATGTGTAACTGACATCTGGATATGTTAATGAAGTGAATTCAATATGTAACCAACATTTAGAATTATTACTTGAGCATTATCATATAATCAATATTGGTTAAAAAACATCATCTATATGTATAATCAACGGTTAGAAGCATAATCTAAAAGCATAGAACAATGTTTGATCAGGTTATATTCTGAGTGGATTTGAGTTGAATGAACTGTGTTTCAGTGCACAACAATTGTTCTTCTGTATTAGCTGTCTCCTGTCTCCACAGCAATAAAAATTGGCAGTAGATATTCGCATGCGTGAGTAAATAACTTTGAGGCAGATACAAAGTAGGGATTAAAAGAGATTAGAGAAATTAGAGAGGGCCTCGGGAAAGGAGGTAGATATCAGCGGGGAAAACCGATAGAGACAGACAGATGCTCATTGAGGCCTAAGAAGGGAGTCAAGGTAAAGACACACAAGCCTGTGTGAAACCTTTTTTTGTAAAAGAAACCTTGTGCTCATGAAACCTTTTCAATAAAAACAACTAACTGCGCATGTTCCACAAATTTAAGATAACGCATAGACATGAATATTTAATTGTGGCAAAAGAAGATTGGTCTATTTTCAACAAGGAAAAGCAAAACCTTACCTACAGAGACTATGCTGTGGAGATAGGTATATAAAGACATGTTTGTGTATGCATAATCCGGACACTCTGCAGACTGTCACACTTTATTGATTTCCAATAAAGTTTATTTACTTTTTGACATCTACTAAACTCTCTGTCTCTGAAGTTTTTGACCTAGGCTAAAAGGTTGATTTTATTCACGACACTCGCAGGCCACAATGGGTTCTACAATTTGACAGAGGGGCCGGGCCAGGAACAGACGGATGGAGTGTTTGTGTGAACTAATATAAATGACATGTAAAAGCCATTACATGAAAGGATTTGGCCTTTAACAGGTAGCAAAGCATGAATATGCAAGGCTCATTGTACCAATTGTTTTTGAAAATGCATCAATTTGATAACACAGTAGAGAAACCCGCGTCCAGTTTCAGAGGGAACAGTGTTGTTGATCTCCCTTTTTTGCCAGTGCATCAAACTCTGGAGTTAGTTTTGTTGTGGCAATTCTCAGGATAGATCCGAGGTGTTGGTCAGTTAACCTGGATCTGTGAGGGGCTTTGTTGATGTTCATAACGCTGAATGTCTGCTCACATACATAGGTCGAGCCAAACCATGTCAGCATCTTCTGTGCCGTCCTCTGGAGGTTTGGAAACGTCTCTTCATTAAGTGAAGCATAAAAGTCATTCAGTTTAAGAGAGTTGAAGTTCTCCTTTAAGACGGAGTCAGACTGAAGATCAATCAGTACCAATTGCAGCTCCTGTGGTGCTGTTTCAGGGTCTTGTGACAGGGGACAGGACACCAGCTGAACCGACGGCAGAATTCTCTGTGCAGGTCGCCCAGTGATCTGTATTTCTTCACGTTTCGGGACGCCTCTTTCTCCATGGCTAGTGTGGGGGAATGAGAGAGAGATTTGTTTGAAATTTGACTGGAGAATAAAGTCAGCTTGGATTTGAAGGCTCTAACATTTGTGTACATGTCGTGCACAAACTGATCTTTCCCCTGTAGCTTGACGTTCAGCTCATTCGTGTGTGTCCACAGCAAACGCAAAGTCACAAAGCCAGTTGTTGTCGCTTAGCTCAGGAAATTCGTCGGATTTCCAAAATAACTCCAAAAATGCGATAACTTCCTCTTTTAGCTCCCACACTCGTTGAAACACTTTTCCCAAACTTAACCAGCAGACATGAGAGTGGTAGAGGAGTCCTGGTGATCCGCATCAGTTTCCTCCAGGAACGTAAGAAACTGACGATGCTGAAGTCCCCTTGCTCGTATAAAGTTAACAAGTTTTATGACCGGATTCACGACATGATTAAGCTGCAATATAGACTTACACAGAGATTCCTGATGAATTCAGAGATTCCAGTGAAGGAAAATAACATCCTGCTCAGGGTTTTCCTCCTTCACTTTGTCCTGGATTCTTTTCAACACCCCAACGTTTTTTCCAGTTAAATTTGCGGATCCATCCGTGGTGACATTGGCAAGTTTACTCCAAGGTATCTTCATTCTCTCGATGACAGCAGACACCTGGTTATACAAGTCCTCTCCCCGTCTTTTTCCTTTCAGGGACTCCATGGTCAAAAACTCCTCCGTTATCTCAAAACTGTTGTTAATCCCTCAGATAAAATTAGGAGCTGAGCAGTGTCTTTTATGTCGTTACTTTCATCCAGTGCTAGTGAATATAACTTAAAAGACTCCGCCTTTTTGTTCAATTCGCTGGTGATATCTTCGTCAATTAGTTCCACACGGCGAGTCACAGTCCTGTGTGATGAACTGATTTTTTCAAAATTGCCTTTGCTCTCCGGACACAGGAGACCTGCTGTCTCTACCATGCATTCTTTCAAAAACTCGCCTTTGGAGAAAGGCTTGCTAGCCTTTGCTAATTTGAATGCCAGCAAAACACTTTCCTTGGTACTTGACTCCTGAATCGCAGCTTGTCTGAAAATTTTTTTGCTGAGTCTGTAAATTATCCATCAACCTCTGAGCCGTAGCCGCCCGTTCTTGCGTTGACTGCTTGCTAGCATAGTTGGCATGCTTCGTGGCAAAGTGACGGTTGATATTGTATTCTTTGAAAACCGCAACAGTTTCTTGGCATATCAGGCATACAACCATTGATCGGACTTCAGTGGAAAAATATTTTGTTGTCCACTCCTTATTAAACACTCGGCACTCACTGTCCACTTTTCTTTTCTTTGGTCCACTCATTTTTACAGAAGGGCTCAAAGGGCAAAGCGAAAAAGTGAAGTAGAGAGTAATACACCACACTGAGGTTTAATCATATAATTTGGACAAGTTCGGATTAAAGCTGGATTAAAAATCCCAACGGGCCGTATATGGCCCTCAGGCCGTAGTTTGCCCATGCCTGTCTAAACATACATGCATCGACAGCTCCGTGTCAATAACACGATTTCCTACCACAAAAACGTGAGCGACTGCAAGCAAATATGACTCATTTGATCTACAGCTACTGTGCGGCTAGAAAGTTTAACGTTTACAGTTTTCTGTATTTCTCCATACATTTGACCTGAAACCTGATCAGATCTTCATCTAAGTCCTTAAACTAGGTAAAAGAGAACCCGGTTAACAACAGATGCAAAAAAAAAAAAAACAGTAGTTTTTACAGTTATTTATTAAGCAAAAATGATCCAGCGTTAAATATCTTTGTAGGAGAAGGAATGTGAAGTCTAGGAGTACGAGTTCATTTAAATGGGGCTGATTGAAGTCAGGCGTTTCAATCAAGGGAATGGCAATTAGGCCCGCCCATGTTTCAAGGACATTAACTTGGGTCTTCACCTTCAAAGTCTGGTCTTCACCTCACAGGTTTATGGAAGTGTGCCTTGCCTCGATCAAAGGACATTCCTGAGGACCTCAGAAAAAGAGAGTTGTCAATGCTCACCGGCTTGGAAAGGATTACAGAGCCATTTCTAAAGAGTTTGGCTTCCACCAATCCACTGTGAGGTAAATGACATACAGATGCAGGAAATTCAGCACCACTGTTACTCTCCCAAGGACTGGGCGTCCAGCAAAAAAGATTACTCCAAGGGTGTGGTGAATAATATCACAGTAAGTCATATAGGACCCCAGGGTAACATCTGAGAACCTACAGGCCACTACTTTCCATAAAAGAACACTGCTGCCTGTCTGAAGTTTGCTCACAACCATGTGGAAATGCCAGGAGCCTACTGGAAGAATGTTCTGTGGACAGATGAGTCCAGAATAGAACTTCTTGCTTTAATTGAAAATCATTGTTCGATACAAACCGAAAATAGCATCCCAACATAAGAACTTCATCCCAACCGTGAAGCATGGGGGTGGCAGCATTATGGTTTGGGGCTCCTTTGGGTCCGAACCAGCTGGCCATTATTGATGGACCTATGAATCCTAGATTGTACCAGGAGAATGTCAGGGTATCTGTCTGTGAACTCAAGCTTAACTGTAAGTGGGCCTTGCAGCAGAGACAACAACCTTAAGCACACAAGTACGTCTACAGAGAAATGGTTAAAGCAGAAGAAATTGAACATTTTGGAATGGCCAAGTCAGACCTTAACCCAATAGAAATGTTGTGGAGGACCTAAAAAGAGCAGTTCGTGCAAAGAAGTCTGCCGGCATCATTGAGTTGAAGCAGGAGGAGTGAGCCAAAATTCCTCAAACCCATTGTGCAGGATTGAGTGAGTCATCGGAAATGTTTGCTTCAAGTTATTGCTGCTCGAACGTCTCACACCGGTTACTGAAATCAAAAGTTTACATACTTTTTTCAGCAAAGGTGTTTAATGTTGGGTAATTGTGCTCAGTGAATAAATGTGAAAACTATAATGCATTTGTTTAATTGGGTTCTCTTTATCTAGTTTTAGGGCTTGGATGGAAGTTCTGTTCACATTTCAGGTCAAATGAATTTAATTTTATACTTGTTTGCATTCTTTTTTGATTTTGGCTATACAATCATCATATTTTTATCTTTCATATATTTTCTGGATTGTTCTGGTAAAGTCTTTAAATTGCTGCTCCTGAAATCAAAACTGGTGTTTCGAGATGTTTTTGTATCTGTTATGGCCTCCAATACCATAGTTAAAAAAAAAATTAAAAAGTCACTTCTGGGGAAAAATGATACAATATTAATGCTTCAGCATGCACCAGACTTTTGTTTGTCCAATTAAATGCTCTCTAGAATGTGTAGGAATGTGTGGGTCTTGAGGCGGGTCTTGCTCAACAGTAGCAGCTCATTAGCATCAATGTTCTTCAGAGCTGGGCGTATCCCAAACACTGTTAGCTGTTGTGTAACACTTCAACATGCCACCACTCTTATTTCCTGTTTCAAAAAGAAATACGTCGTCATACAGAATCAAATCACAGCTCTCAAAGTTGTTTTGTGGGGACTGTAAAGTAAAAAAAATGAGCGCATTGTTCATCTTCCTTTAAAAGGTGCAATAATTTTATTTATTTATTTATTTTTCACTTGTACAAATAACCTTGGAGATATGTAAAACATGATAAAAATAATGGATTAAGTTGTGGCCTTAGCAAAAGTGCATCAAGTCACTTAGAAAACCTGTTTAAAAAAAGACTTCTGGTCTGGAAAGCTTGTTTGTGTTTGGATGTGCCTCCTGTCAATCATTTTAGAGACACTCTATGGGCAACCATAGATCCTGGGCTGGAGCTTTGTGAACATGAGCGGGAAACATTCAAATGTCAAAGTTACTATTCCATCAGCTCTGCATGACATGACATTAATTAAATGTGCTAGAGCTCTGCTTCTCTGCACTTCTCCTTACAGTTTAGTCATTATGATGTAGTTCAACGCTACAAAAGGTTTGAGCAAACAGTAATGCCCTTCCTCAAACTGGGTTGCCTTTCAGAATGTTGTCAAGTTGCCTGGTAACTTTTAGATTAAATATCCGTGCAGTTAAAAGGACGTTAAACGGTTTTGTCCCTGTGAGCCTTTACTCTTTCAATTTTGACTCCAGCATGAGCCAGTCTAGTGTTTCTGACAACAGCTGAGTACCAGTAACAAGTAACAATAGTCTTTACAACACTGACACTGCAAATCTGCAGTTTGACCAAGCATGTGGCCTGAACGACTGCGAGTTCAAATCCTGTTTGGTTCCCGAAGATCCATAATCACTAATATCCCTCCAACTATGTGCTAAACGTTCATCACCTGTCAGTTACTTTGAAACAAAAAGTTTCTGCTGAATATATGGTTTGTACAGTATGTAAGATGTACCTTTTTATAAGTCCTGATTCTTTTTTTATTTTAAAGTGCACCTATTATATTTAAAAGTTTCAAAAATCAAAGCGAACGACAAACGGGTTTATTAACCCACAAAAGAAGGAACCGATTCTCAAGAGCTGAAACGAGTCGTTAGTAATTCCAGACTTACTTCCTGTACTAACCTACATAGGTTTGTAATAAAAATCCCTGGATCTGGTCTTCATCGGCTGCTCGGGAACAGACTGAGCTGAAACTCGTTATGGTAGTGGGCGTTTCCTTTTCGACACGCTGACAGCGGTAGACCAATCACAACAGACTGGGACACCTGACCAATCAGAACAGCGTATGCTCTCTGAAAGGAGGACTTTAGAGTGAATCTTTTAGAATGAATCATTTAACGAGTCGTTTTTGACGCTGGGTTGAAAAAAGGTAATGTTGCAATTTAAATCATGATGACATTAAACCTTGGATGCATATATATATATATATATATATATATATATATATATATATATATATATATATATATATATATATATATATATATATATAACCTTGGATGCATATAAATCTATTGTACAAGACCTTTTTATAACAAAATTAGGCACGTTTCAAAGCCATAATGGGTGCGGTTTAATTTTCTGTAAGATCAACTCATACAGTAATGATGACCTGAAGGGAATTGCAGGTTTATATTCACAGGCTCATAAAAAGTATGATGTATTGTTCTTTAATTATTGTAGGGCTGCAACTAACGATTATTTTTATAATTGATTAATCGGACGATTATTTGTTCTTATTAATCTGATTTTTTTTTAACTAAACTTTTTTTTCAATTAGATTTTGTTTATTATAATAAAATAAACCCCCAATACCCTCAGGGTATTTGTGTTTGGACTTTTAAAAAAAATGCAAAAGGCACATACAGTTTTACTAATATAATCTTTAATTTTTACATTTAAACCTTTCAAATGTTGGTCATTTGTCTACAGTTTGTCCAGTTTTAAGCAGCAAAACTTTAAATAATACCCAAACTATAAATAATCAAAAACAAAGGTAAAAATTTTGTTTTAGTGCATGGGGGATTTCTCCTCCGAACAAATTCACTCATGGAGAGCTGTTTCTTTCTGAAATAAATAAATTTAAAAAAAACAGCAATTGAGTATGCAAGAAGCAATTTATATGTAAATTAATATTTTCATTGTTTAGAATGTTAATTGCTGATGGCAACCGTGATTAATATAAGAAATCTAAATAATATATAATTAATACAATTTTTGTTAAATTTCTTTTACACAGACATGCTGTACTTCAGATGTGACAATATAAACCAAAAATATCTCAAATATAAAATTCATTCTGTTAATGTATATAACATAGTAGAGCCGCAGTAGATGGCATTTGAAACACAGATCAAAGTTAACTGTAGCAGACACACAGAGAAACGCAGCAAGCTAACAGGCTTGTTTAAAAGGACAGGAACAATTATACACTAACACATAAGCATTCGATGAAAACCACTACAGTGACTACAAAATCTTTTACTGCTGCTGTTATCAGCTGCCTTTACATTCACTGCTTGACTTTGTTCACACCGTGTTTAATTTAACCTGTTTCTGTGGTAGCGCGATTTTAATCCATCAATATGCTGCACAACCTGATGCTCGAGACAAAATACATCTAGTGTGACTGTCCCGAAGTTAGTAAACAAAGCTTTTTACACAATAGCATGGAATTAAACTAGACTATA
Organism: Ictalurus punctatus; assembly: GCF_001660625.3. Classification (NCBI taxonomy): domain Eukaryota; kingdom Metazoa; phylum Chordata; class Actinopteri; order Siluriformes; family Ictaluridae; genus Ictalurus; species Ictalurus punctatus. Next base: position 49,560 of record NW_026521181.1, read on the forward strand.
CCATTTTCACATCTTCATATAATGTGGATATACTCAGGTTTTTGCTTACCGTGCTGATGTTCCACCTTCGTCCGTGACACCGTGTTTTCGTTTCATGTGCTCGTGCATCACTGTGGTACTCCCGCGTCACACAAACTCCACTTTGAAGAACATGCACGTTACCATCTTCTTTGCTGCATTCAATGTAAAATGCTCCTACGCCTTAGATGACTTGGGATGCACACTTTTTTTTACCGCCAGGTTATCTGTTTTGCACCTGTGTTTTCATGAAAGCGACATCATACGTAAACGCCACCCGTGACGTCAGCAGACTAATTAATCGATAATGGCATTCATTGCCGAAGGTTTTCATAATTGATTATTATCGATTAGTTGTTGCAGCCGTAAATTATTGTAATCGTAATCACTCAGTCTATTTGCAGGTATAGCATGACAAATAATTAACTTTGAAGCGTTCGTCCATCCATCCATCTTCCATACTGCTTATCCTCTTCAGGGTGACGGGGAACCTGGAGCCTATCCCAGGGAGCATCGGGCACAAGGCGGGGTACACCCTGGACAGGGTGCCAATCCATCACAGGGCACAATCACACACATCCATTCATACACTACGGATGCTTTGGACTTGCCAATCAGCCTCCCATGCATGTGTTTGGACTGGGGGAGGAAACCGGAGTACCCGGAGGAAACCCCCGCAGCAAGGTCCATCGAGGATAGGAATTCCGTATTATAAGCTGATGTTTTCCGACTTCACTAACCAATTTAAAGATCTAAACATCGATTGGGTGGAAGACTCGAGCAAAGAAATATATCTTTTAATTGTTGATCGAGTTTATAGTAACCCTGTGGCTTTCAGAAATTTGGAGGAAGACCAAAACAACGAATGTCTCCAAAACTTACAGAATAAAATCCTATCTGAACACCTGAGAGATACAACTTGGTTAGTCGCTGTAAGAAGGCTCCCAGTAAGAGCGGTTGTTAAATGGAGCTGTTTTGTAAAAACCAGTAGATGCCTGATGCCTAACTGTAATGAAGAGGAAACACTCGAACACTTTCCTGTTAGAGTGTTATCGCTCTAAAGAAACATGGGATAAAATAAAAATCGCTGGTCTCAATATAGAAATAAATATGAACTCAATTTTCTATGGCATTTTTAAAGAAAATTGTAGCAAGACTCAGCATGACTTCATTTGGTTCATAATATGTTTGACTAAATCTAAACTCTGGAAAACAAGAGCCAGAATGACTATAAATCAAACGTTTATATCCAGTGATGTTGTTCTCAAAGACATTCAAAAAGAGCTAAGAAGATTAAAAAGCAGCACATCTTGGTTTAAAGACTATTCAGTGTGGGACACTTTTTTCGTGTAATTGTACCTTGACTATGTAAGTTTTTTTTTTTCTTTCTTTCTGAATATGGTCAGTTTTGGAAAATTGCACTGTTGAGTATCTAGGGAAAATGCATCTGCACATTCCTCAGTAATTTCTTACGATACATTCTTGAATCATTCAACACTATAAGCTCACGAGGAGTTCGTCTGTTGCATCACTGTTAGATGTTTACACAAAAGGGGAGGTTTAAGTGAAATATTAATCAAGTTGTACATGATTTTTGTATCATGTGTAACTTGTTATTCCTCCATTACAGTGAAGAGGAAATGGAAAATCATTACAATATGATTGAACAAATCAGAGAGGATGTCAGAGTGGGGGAATATGTGTAAAAGTAACCCCAACACATGCACAAGATTTACAATTTATTTATCCACATCATGAATTATTCCTGTGTTTCCATTTGATTTCAAGCCCTTTAAAGTGAAAAAGCCATGCTGTGTTTGTGACACTCCATGCTGATCTGGGGTTTTTTTTCTTCTTCTTTTTTTCTTCTTCTTTTTAAGCTTGGAAGTGGAAGGATGTGAATTTTCTCAGGAATAAAATGTTTATCATTCATCAGTGGTCGTCTGCTATGTCTGGAGTTATGTTATTGCATCAACGTGTACAGATATTAATCTACTCTCCCTGATGATAGTGACTCTACCTGTTCTACCTACTCTTTATTATTTACATTTTTGTGCACAAAGGGCTAGCTTCAAGAGCAAGGTATAATCAGTAGTCTGATTTCACAATAAGCTAGAAACCAGAAAACACTTGATAGTGCAGATTTGTGCTTGCTAAAAACTGCTGCTGTACTCATCCTAGGATGTTGACACGAACACATTTGTTTGCCTTTTCCTCTATTACATCTGCATACTGGTAATGATTTGTAATCCCACTATCCAGTGTCAACAGGACCCTTTTGAGTTTGCTTCCTCTCTTAGGTTTCTTCTTCATGATGTCTCGGGGAGTTTTTCACCTCCAGCTTGCTCGATAGGGATCTAAATCTACATCTGTCAGTCCAGATGCTTTGTGACGATGTCTGTAAGTGCTATACAAAATGAAAAGTTCAACTAAAGGAATCCTCCAATAGTGATTTGCATTACAACAGCGAAATCGGAGAATAATGTCACTTTCTTTTTAATTAAATACGTAATATCTTTAATTGTGTATTTACAATGCAGCATTATTTAACTGATAGAAAAATAGTGCAGTCTCCTATACACACACACACACACACACACACACACACACACACACACACACAATAGTTTTAGGATAGTTGGTTGCTTGGGAATGAACCCCCACACTCTGATGGTCCCTGAAATAATTACTTTATATAATACCACTTAGCTCAGCTTGGCAAGTCTGAGAATATTCAACAGCATATGATGCATCTTCATGCCACAGTGGCTTCTGTAGCCACATCTATGGCAGTTAGTGTCAAACAGGTTCAACAGGTTACACTTCTCGCTGCATGCCTGATGCTATATATTCAGATCAGACTGATGTCCTCCTGGATGATCTTAGTTAAAGTTGAATTTAAAGTTGAACAGTCCAGAGCCAATAGGGTTAAAGCCCTGGAAACTCTCCCAGGCCCCGTGGAAATGGTGATGGCCTTCTCCGTGCTTGCTCTCAGGGTCCATTGGGTCTTCACCCTTGTCAAATGAACTCCTCGTTTCTGCACAAGAACAGAGAAAAGGTGTCAGATATACCAGCATCTTTCGAGACTCGTGTTTTATATTACCAGAGGTGCAAGCAGCTACAGTTTTCCCCCTTTTACATTGATATAGGAGACACCTGAAAACTGCTTTTCTGCTATTTCAAAGTGCTCAAGCCAAACAGGAATAAAATTAGCCAATTCTCAAAGAATGTGGTACATGAACGACACATTCACTTCTACAAGAGGTTAATTATTTATAACCGTCACACCGAACCAGTGATTGATTAATTTTTTTAACCGTTCCATCTGGGGAAAAACAATACCATTACATCCAATCTAATATACTGTTGATCGATGCACCTTGACATTTAGTCTACATGCTGCCCAAAAAAATTAAAGTCTGTCTGGACCTCTGGAAATTCTGCAATGTCAGTATAATAATAAAAGAATAGGATTTGCAGTGACCCACCATTAAATTTTCTTTTCAGTATTGTAGGCTATACTTTTTAATTATTAAAATGAAAGGAAAATTCATTTTACAGACATACAAACAAGAAAGTGTTAATCAACAGTCAATATATTTTATTAAGGTCAGAATCAGCCAGCCGTCCATTGTCTGTACCCCTTATCCTACACAGGGTGGCGGGGAGCCTAGAGTCTGGGCTGGGATGCCAAACCAACGCAGTGCGCAATTGCACACACACACCCCCATTCACACACTACGGACAATTTAGAGATGCCAATCAGGTTACAACACATTTCTCTGGACTGGGCGGGGGGACCCGGAGTATCCAGAGGAAACCCCCAAAGCACGAGGAGAACATGCAAACTCTGTGCACACAGGGCAGAGGCGAGAATCGAACCCCTAACCCTTGAGGTGTGAGGCAAACGTGATCACCAGTCAGCCATAGTGCATGCAGTAGCACATGGTCTAAATGTTTTACATATTTTCAAGATTCAGCACAAAATGTTAATATGCTTATGCAAGTGCTTGCAATTAGAGTTCATAATTGTTCTAAAAATACTAACAATACATGCAGGCCTGACATACACTTATGTTAATTTTGTAATAACTGTATAAAGTAAACTTATACTGTATGTGTCGCGACAGACCGACAGCCGGCGCACAAGGAACTAAAATCGCTCCTCCCGCGACTGCCGCGCTGGCGCTGAAGAGACAGCCCCGCTTCAATGTTTTGGACAGTCGGAAAGCACGTGGAGGTGGGGCGGAGCCGCCGACACACCCTCTGGTGATGAATGGCGCGCCGCACGTGAAAATTCCACCATCCAGCAGACGAAGGGAGAGTATAAAAGGCCGCTTTTCCGCTCGAAAGGAGAGCATTCTCTCACATGAAGTGTGCCTGGATTACTGCCAGTTATCAGTATTGTTGGTATTGTATGTTTTCTTTCAGACGACCCGGACCCGAGCGAATTCTCCGGTCCCTGACTACAAACGCGGCGTTGCCTGACGTCTGAGAAGAGCCCTTGTTTCACCGGAAAGCCCCGGAGCGACTCTGGCAACCCCGCAATACACTGACCTCTCACCACACGCTGTCACGCCCACACGCGAGCACACACACACACTCCAGAACGTTATAAATAAAAATAAAAATAAATCTCATTTGTTAACGTTACGACGGCCTCCCGTGTGTCTGTCTCCACCCACCGCTGGCTAATTTCCCTATATATGATATCATAATATTTCTGCAGATTACAGTTAAATATCAGTTCAACCAATACAATTAACCGTTTATGCTGCAAGCATGGTTCCGATCCGTCCTTTCCAACAAAATGCATGTTTATTTCTCTTTGACTGTTAGTTATTTTGGCAGATCTGTATTAGCAAAAAAATCAAAAACATATCACAGACTGTGTTCAACATCCCCACTAATCACCAAGTCACAACCATAATTTCTGTTAATTTGATCTGAATTCCAATCTGATTCATCCTTCTTTATCTGCAGCTGTACTTACATACTTATATACTGTATTCCTCATCTATGTAAAACTATTCAAGCATGGGACACAAAAACCAACATCAAAAAACGGCTTAGCTTGGTATTTTTATATTAGCAGACAAAACTGATTGAGGGTTTACCTGGCTCAGTGAGCACTTCCTTGGCCTGTGCGATGTCTATGAACTTCTTCTCAGCCTTGTTCTTCTCTTCAGGATCCTGGACGTTGTCTGGGTGTCACTGCTGTGAGAACTTCCTGTAGGCTTTAATGAGCTTCTTCTGGGCTATCCTAGTGTTCACACAAGCCCAGCTGTTTAGAACACATTAAAACATGACACACTTCAATATCAACCTAAGAAGCCAAAGGGTAGGTGACAGTCATTCTCGCTGTACTCCTTAGCACTTTCAAAGTCCTTAATGGCTGCATAGATGTGATGAACTCTGATTCAGGGGATCAGTCCCAGCTCTAATTTTGTCTAGGCCATCTACGGCAGTTAATTCAGCTAATAAAGACTCGTATGAAGCTGTGCTTGATTAGGGATGATTAGAAACTAGACTCTTTATGGGGAGGGAGCTCAGGGGGAAATCTACAGATAGCAATTTTACTGTCACCAATATTAGCATGTTGTCAAACTTGATTGTGGGCAATACAAGAAACCAAAGTGAAAAATGACCAACAGGTCAATGAAAGAAGTCTAAACTAAAAAAGTAAACTCAAAATTTTCACTACAAAATGAATCCTGGATGCCACCTGTTAATTATAAAGATCAATATGCAAGTTGTTCATGGTGGATTTTTCCTTTAATGACTTAATTTTCCTTTAATGACTTAATTTTCCTTTAATGACAAGTCAAAGAGTTACAGTAGGCTCCCTCTCTGAAGTCTTGCCTGTGACAAATCACCTGTTACCACCAACTCTTTTCAACATGATGCATGTCAATCTTCTTTTCATGTCTTATCATGGAGTAAAACTCACCGATGTGAAATCAGGTTTAACTCGATGTCACGTATCGTGACGGAGCGGAGATAGGACGGATGCAATTGCAGTATGAACAGTTGTTTATTTTAAAAGAGAGACAGGCAGACAAATCCAAAACATAATCCAAAACAGGCGAAGGTCAGGCGATCGGCAAACAGGCATACACAGGGTTAAACATGAATCAAGGTCGTGTCACGGAAAACAGGGTCGATAAACTAAACGAGAAACATGAACTATGACGAGGAACTGGGAGCGGATAATCCAGCGTGAACGAACTCTAAACATGGACCGTGACTATGACTACTAAACAAACCAATCTAACTCTAGGATAATCTTCCGCGTTGTGTGCTGGGAGGCGCGCGGTATATATGTGGACATGATCAGCGTCTAAACTGATCAGCCTCTAAACTTGCTGAGGGCAAAATACAGACACACGTGAAATCCCAGCCAATGACAGAACAGGGAGGAGACGTGACAGAAACATAAACAAAACACACGTGTCCAGATGTCACTACTGTGAACAATGGAAAAGCAGGTGCTCGCGCATTCGCGCTTAGAGCACGCTGCTTCAAGGGGAAATCATGACACTCGATGACTTTGCTTAGATCCGGTAAAGCGGATTTAGACTTGTCCGTGGCCAGGTAGACGGTGGCTCTTCTGTAGTAGGCCAAGTATTTTTTCGGGTCACCGTCTACACACGGATGTCAGAAAGTGGTCGGTTAAGATTCAGACAGAATATTTTTTTTTGCAGAAATAAAGAAATGATTGCTGGTGACTTTCTGAGAAAAGCTCACCGACTCACCAACAGCTGCGTGGAAATGGGAAAGTGCGTCGGCCAGCTGTCCGGCAGCCAGGAGCTTCTTCCCCATCTCCAGGTGCTTCTCGACACTGTTCTCACTGCTGCATAGCACTCCTTTAATCAAAAGTAAACTCCGGCCAGGATATAGTAAAGTAAAAATATAGTGACAAATGGTTGGGTAGAATAATACCATTGATTTCACTATGCTTGCAATTATTATTATTATTATTATTATTATTATTATTATTATTGATAAAAGACATGGACACTAATTTTCCTGTGTCATTTTTTAAATACAAAGCACACATCATTATCTTGGACTTTATCATAATCATCAGCACAGAGAGGTCTCATTATCAAGTCACATCTCTTTAGAGTCTATAGAAAAGCTTGGCTTTGTATGTAGAGTACTACTTAGTGCACTAGAAGAAACTTGTGAGATTCATTCCTTAAGACTAGTGAGGTCTAATGAAAAGTATTTCTGTAGAATCTGTACAGCTGTGTGACAGTTCAGTTTCCACACTATCTATCCAGTATATGAAGTCAGTACCTTCTTACCTTCGTATCGAAGATCCAACAGCACAAGCACAAAGGGCACATAATTTACTAGTTTGTATGCGACTGGTGTTATAGTTACCATGATATAATGTGTTTTTTTTTTTTTTGTAAACTCAGGTGTAGGAATATGAAGGCTTGGCTACAATGATGTTTAATGAAGATAACCACAGCGCAGGACATGGTTTCCTCACATGCATATGATAAAATCTGATTTGGTCTTTTTAATGTGTTCTCACTGAACATGAGACTAGTTAAGCAATGAAGGCAATACATCCCAGACCATAATATTTTCTGGACACGGCTTGGACACACTTTATTTGAACTTCCAATACACCAGGCACAAGAACGGTTTCTTTCCAGAGGCCTTCATTCATGGCCCTTAAAGAGTATTCTTAATCTTCAATACAATGTCACTGTGACCTGTGATATACATATCAGTTATTGTATAAACGATTACAATTATTTATTATACATATTTTTTGCATTTAGCAATTTCATTCTTTACATATAAGTCATATATTACAAGGAACAACTCCAATTTATTGTTGTTATTGTTGTTTTGTTGTGTTTATCTAGGCTAGTTAATATTAACTATGTAAACACAACAAAACAACAACAACCATAAATTGGTTATAGATATTGCGATAAATTAGGTCACAATACACTTTTCTATGATGTTGTAGGTAAGGTGATATCCATCCATCCATCTTCAATACTACTTATCCTTCAGGGTCACGGGGAACCTGGCGCCTATCCCGGGGAGCATCGGGCACAAGTATATCCTGGACAGGCCAATCCATTACGGCACAATCACATACACACTCGCACACCCATTCATTCACTACGGACACTTTTAGACATGCCAATCAGCCTACCATGCATGTCTTTGGACTGGGGGAGGAAACCGGAGTACCCGGAGGAAACCCCCACAGCACGGGGAGAACATGAAAACTCCGCACACACAGGGCCGCAGTGGGAATCGAGCCCCCGACCCTGGAGTGAGGCGAACGTGCTAACCACTAAGCCACCATCCACCTGGTATTGTGATATCTTTTTTTTAGTAATTACAAAATAAATTGAATTGAATGAAAGCAGCTAATTATATGTAAATTTGCTGATGTTTTTAAAAGCCTAATCTTTCAAATATCTCCCTCCTTTTTAAAAAAAACTAATTTTCAGTGTTAGAATTTAGTTTTTGTAGGAATGAAATAAATAAAATATCTAACTCAGTTGAACAGTTCTTACTTGTTACTACTGGTACTACTTGTATTGTTCTCTGCTAGATATATATCGCTTTGCTTGTATTTTTCTCATTTGTTAGTCGCTTTAGATAAAAGCATCCGCTAAGTGAATAAATGTAATGCACTTTAAATCTATTCATTTATTTTACATCCCCACCCCCCATCTGTTTACATGTTTTCACATCACGGCTACTTTGGTGACAGTTTGTTAGCTAAATTATATAGCATGATACATATCCCTGCTTGAGTGTGCGAGCATACTTGACCAATAAAACTGATTCTGAATCTGATTCAGAAAAATGGCAGTGATCCGTACGGAAGCCGAAGGAATCGACTCATATTGAAGAGCTAAGCCAAAGGATTCGGTTCACTTAAAAGAGCCAGTGCTTTCCATCATTGAAGGAAGTGAAGTGCGCGGTGAAAAAGCATCATAATGGACGCTACAGTGGCATGTAATAATTGTGGCTTACCGTACACGTTGTCTGGTAAAAAAAATGTTTTAAACAAATTCTCTGTATTTACTTATACAAGTATTTTCCGGACGCATCTTGGTTACACACTGCTGAATGCAATGTGGGTTCAGAACACACCTAATTAACCTAATTAGCTAGTGAACCTTTGACAATTAGCAGACTACATCCTCAATGTGAGCGTTTTAAAGTTAAACAGTGAGACTTAATTGATAAACATGGCCTTCGAGTTAGCTTGAGTTTAGTTGGCTAGCTAGCTAACGTCTTGCATTAAAGCTTAATTTTCTTTTCTTTCTTTTTTTTTTTTTTTTGCAGCGTGGTTTCTTAAAAATGATAAATAACCAAATTCCACACAGCAAATGTTAGCCATGTGAAATGTTAAGAAGAGCAGTGGGGGAAATTTCCCTATGTGATGTTTAGCTTCATAAATAAGTGCACTTGATGTTTTTTTGGTGGTTTTATTGCTGTTTACAGAGGGTAAGGTTGTGGGGAGGCTGCCCCATGTGCTCTTCTGTGTGGAGTGTCTCTGCTCTCTGGAGTGTCCTCAGGACTCCAACTCTGTCCCCTCAGTCAGCTGTCCCGAGTGTAGGGTGAGCACTGTTCACAACTCCTGTCCATGCAGCCATCACTCCCTTACTGCGCTACAGCATGTCAACCAGCTTTCACAACTCTTTTTAGGGAAAGTAGCTAAAGCATGCTCAATTTGTCACCAGATGACACCATAGATTACATTTTTTCTAATTACTTATGATATGGCAATGAATATTACTAACTAGTTTTAAAAAAGAAAGAAAGGCAGATAGGGTGCCGATACTTGTAGAGTTGCATAGATATATCATGAACATGCACATTTTTTAAACGCGTCTACAAATGAAGAAGGCAGGCAAAAAGAAGTCGTGAAAGGTGAGTAGTCTGAAGGAAATGGTTACTCGTTTGTAAGTATCAACAAGAAAAGTGTTTAAAATGAAGAACTATGGGACAGTAAAGTTATTAAAACATAACTTTCTCAGATTTACTAAGTAGATAACACTAGTTGGTCATTACTACACCCCATAACGTTAGATAAGTGTGTCCGAGTTTAGTATTTATGCAGACCTTTTATTTATTTTTTATTCCTCCACCACTAAGTCTGTCCATCCATCTGAGGTTCTCATTAATGCAATATCTCAACCAGTGGTTGAATGTTTGTAGGAATTCTATAGACTATATTGTTGTTGTAACCAGCAGATGACTCAATTAGTATTTGGAATTGATCCAAAAATATAAGAGGTCACAGCAGTTTCATGTTTAGGAACTCAAGGCCCTTTATTGTTTTTTTTTGGCTAGCTACGGTTTTGCCATCATTCCATGCTTCTGTGTGTCCTTGCTTTTGCATGAGATTCTTGTTTAGTGTGACATCTCAAGAACGAAAGGTTGAATGTTTTATAGTGTAGCAGCAGCGGCAGGTGGAACACAGACAGAGTGAGACTGGTTAAGAGAGCTTTTATTTTGTAGAATGGGAGTGCAGAAGGGTCATGGGACACTCTGTCCTGGGGCAGCAGTCTGTGAGGGAGGTGTTAGAGAGGAGTGTGGTCGCTATGGGCCAGGCAGAGTGGTGTAGGTCGGTAGCAGAGTGCGGAGGAAGCGTAGGTAGTGGGGGGGAGAGAATTGCTGTCATCATCGTCATCTGCAAGACATAGAACCGAATTGATCAGCATAGACACGTAGACAAAAGCTGCTCAAGCTGCTGAGGTTGTGATGCCCTTTTATCCTCTCCAGTCTTCTCTGAGAGGGTGAGGAGTTGCAGTGTTTATCTGCCGCAATTTGTGCTCTATTTCCCCACCTCATGCTCTGCTGCAGTCGACAACAGTGGTGCTGAAATGACTGTCTGTTCAGCACCCAGGTGGCAGTAGTGTGAGGAGCATTTTTCACCTCTTCAACAGGTTCACGTGGAACCTGTACGTTTCTGCTCGCTTATCGGCTGCTGCAGGTGTTATCGTCAGCTGCTGGAGGCTGGCCTCCATTAGTTGCTGCAGCATGGAATCCATGTTTTTATTTTTAAATTTTTTATTATTATTATATATTTTTTCCTTTATTTTTTTATTTGGCCGCGTCTGTGCTCATTCCCGTATCCTTCACCAGACTTACAAATGAGAAAATACAAGCAAAGCAATATATCAAGCAGAGAACACTGCAAGTAGTGCTACAATAGAAGATTTTTAATTGAGTTCTAGAAGATGCAAAAATGTAATCAGCCCTGAGATTCTAACCAGCGACCTTGGCGTTCTTACCACCACACACTAACTAACTGAGCTACATTGCCATATATATAATATATCATAATAGTTTCGAAGAGAATTTTTAAGCGAATATTTTTAAGTGTCCAAAATTATATGGACGGCGCTCCGTGCAGCGGGGAAAGCACTCAGACATAGCCCGGGGAGGGAGCGTCATGTCGCACAGACTCTGGCCAGCTCCAGGCCGATCATCGCTGATTTTTTTCCCTGGGCGTTGAAGAGTTATCATTGATGAAATTGTTACTTTACATTTATTTGGTAAAAAGCTTAGACTTTTTTGGAACATTCGGCCGTTATATCGGGTGATGAACAGTTCCCAGATAGCAAGCACATTTGGGCCGATTCTGGTAGAAATGCGCCACTGTCGGCTCAATTCCGGTATCGGTGAAAAGGTAATTGCCCAGAGCCCTGCTGACCGTTCACACCACTTCTCGTTGACAGACGGTTTTTGCTATGTGGGCCAATCTCAGCTGAAAGCAGGTGTACTTGCGGCAGGTCCATACTCTGTGTAGCGGTGTGTATCTGCTTTTTCAAGTTCGTTAAGTCACAGACGGGCCACAGCTAAAATTAAGGAGCTCAGCCGCCTGGAAAACACTTTTGACGGTTAAATCAGTTAGGATACTCGAGGCTGCAGTCATTCTTCGTTTTCAAGAGGAATCATTTCAGCTGAAGAAGGTAAGTAATTTAATTGAGTAATTTCAGTCTACAATGTTGTTTGATATTTAAAATGTCATGGAGAAAATGTTTTTTAAAAATCTTTTCAATGGTATGTGTGATTGTGACGAGAACATCAGATGGCGTACTAGCAGCTAGCTAGCCGGCTAGCTAATTTAGCTTAAGAGGCAGCTCGACACTTTTTTTTATAAAGCTTTTTTAATTGCTGTACAAATAAGATAAACTCCTAGTTTATTCCTCCCCTTTCCTGTTTTACTACTTTTTATTTAACTTTTTTAATATGTTGTGTCAGAAAACCCACACAGTTTGCAGCATGCTGTGTCCTGTTATTAGATTATATTGTCCACTTGGCAGTATAACAGACCTGTTGTTCGGCTCAACACTGTATTTCTTATGTGCAATTCTTAGCCTTAGTCTAGCAATATACTAATTTTTTGTCTCTTTGAGTGATCCTGAAGGGATTGAATTATGTTTAAATGCAACTGTATTTTAAAGACAGCGATAAAGAGGGCAGGACCTGGCCAGACCTCCAGTCAGACGTGGAAGTGTCTGGGTAAAGACCACCAAGGTGTAAAACATGCAGATATTTGTTCAGCACATCGCTATTGCTATTCCCTCATGCTTTGAGAGCATATTCAAAGTTGTATTTTTCATGAAACATTGTAGAATTTGGCAATATAGTCAATATTTTAGACTCTTTCACAGAGTCTGGAAAGAGTGGACGATATGCCATATGAGCGTATTCTTCTGCTTTCTGATTGACTTTCTTTTAGGTATTAATTAACCATGATTTCCACTCAGCCATCTTACTGGAATTGTGTAGGTTAGGAATAAGACTGAGGATGGAGTTGTACAGTTTTGTAGTGTGTATCGTTTGTAAATATTGTTAACTTCTTTACCATAGCCATGCTGAGGGAGGTGTTAACTAAATTAGAGATGGTGCTGGACCAACAAACCACTGAGATTGCTTCAACTACAGGAGGTCCAGGTGCAGCCTTTGGATATTGATGAAGATTTACTGCCCCTGCAAGACCTTCCTCAACTGTGTAGTCTGGAGCGAAGGATGCAACAGAGCCCAGATTACAAGCAAAATCTGGTGAGAATTTTTTCTCTTTTTTTTGTTAACAACTGCTTGCACAATTACACAGCTACTGAGAGCATTTCTGTTTTCTCAAGGTGACACACTCGTACTCAAAGCACAACATTGAACACCACTTTGATATGAGGGAACAGTTATGACCTAATATTTGGTAGAGGAGGAAAACATGGAAAACACACAGGGCAGGGTAACTGCAGAAGTAGTGAGAAGCACTGACACTTTTGACGAGGCAATACATGCTTATTAATTTTATATATTATATTATTTTATATTATATTATTGTTTTAAGAATCCTCAGTTTCAGGTAAACTGGTTGGAGCTTATTGACAGGGCGGATGTGCTCAACTGCACCTGGTGCATATTGGTGATTACTAACTCCCTGGAAAAGAACCTCAATTGGAGGGGAATCAATAGAAAGACTTCACTGTCCGCTCTCCAACTCGGAGAGGTCGTGATTGGTAAGTATATCTGTTTACATACAGAATTAGCTGTCTCTCTCAGATGATATGTAAGGGGTAATCCACGGCTAGATGTGCATTAAACGATTTTAGTGCATGATGTGGAGGAAATGATCCACTCGTTCAAATCGTTTAATGCACACCTAGCCATGGATTACCCCGCCTATACCATGGTCTTTCCACAATTAATAATGTTAAAGCTGTCATTGGTTTAGAAGTGCAAACTTTGATTAGAAGTTTAAAATGATCGTTAATTTCTATTAGTTAGGTCGTTAGATCTGGAATTTTGCCCATTATAAATCAGACACAGAGGTAAAGTAGTGTGATGAGATTGCATTTATTTGAATGAATTGACAGATATCTATCAGAGAGAGAGAGAAGGAGAGAGAGAGATCAAGCGTGTATGAATTACGTGCATCATAGGTGCCTCTCAGCAGTCAGTGTTGCGCAGCAGTAGTGTAGTAAAACTAAGAGTTGAATTACTTCAGAAACAGTGATGGTACCACCTCGTTGCTGAGAAATATCATGTAGCTTTTCACCAGCAAAGCTATTTTTATTGTTAAAGTTGCAGAAAGCGCTGGCAAGATGTGTCTGTTCATATGAATGTCTCTGTATGCTCGAGTGTCTGTGCGTGTGTGTGCATGTAGGCTGCGCATTGACCAAGAAATGATTACGGTGATCAATCTGACGGGAACTACCTGTGCAATAAACGGTTATAATGCACACCTTCCAGCCAATCAGAATCCAGTATTCACAGTGACCATGGTATAAGCATAGTTAATGCTTAAGATTCATAATGACTGTATGATATGTATTGCTTTATTCCAAAGTTCATAGAAACCTCTTTACGGCTAATGCTGCAGAGATGGAGGTCGAGAGGACCATGAAGAGGTGGCTCCAGCTGGCATCAGATCAAGAGTGTGAGTGCAAGAGAAGTCTTTTGCAAAAGGAAGGTATGTAGTGTTTTAACTGTGGTGTTTTTGTGGTATTTGTTAAAATGTTCCTACTGTAGTTTATTTTTAATTGTTTATAAAATTTTTTTTTAAAAAATCCTTGCTGTTTTTAAATGGTGGAATTTGTGTGTGTGTGTGTGTGTGCTTGGTAGCTGGGTGGGTACACAGTTGCGGTCGGAAGTTTACATACCCCTTGCTGAATCTACAAAATATTAATGCTCTTAACAAAATAAGATTGATCCTGTGCAATCGTTGGGAACTACATTGTGCGAAATGTCCGCGTCGCTTCAACAAAGGGTAAGGTGCACACACAATTTTTCTTTGCTTGTGTCCTTGATGTCGCTGAGCAGCTACCAGGAATCCTGAAGAAGGACGAGTGCATTGGAGCAGTCGTGCCGCATGCGGGGGCAAACATCAGGCTTCGGCAGACAGAGGTTCTGAAGAGGGCCAGCCTGATCGAGACGGTATGAGGCAGATCACCCACCGCGAAGATCATCGTCTCTGGACCTCTTCCCTCATACAGATGTGGAGCTGAAAAGTTCAGTAGACTTCTAGCATTAAATGATTGGTTAGTTTCTTGGTGTAATTAACAGGAATCTGCTGTTTGTTAATAACTGGAATCTGTTCTGGGAGCGTCCTAGGATGTTTCGTCCTGATGGCCTGCACTCCAGCAGCTTCGGAGCGGAACTGCTGTCTGACAACATCTCCAAGACACTACAAACCAAGTGACTGCCTACCGTAAGCACATCTTCCTACAATAATGTTCATCATAAGCAATGTTCAATTAATAGTTTAACACCTGTAGTACATACTATGGAGACTGTGTCTGTTCCCTGAGCTATACAAATACATAGACAATTTCAGAATGTTTGTTTTAGTAACCTAATTAACCTAAAATTATATCATACTGAATGCACATCCAGCACCTTTAATCTGAAGCTAGGGCTATTAAACATTAGATCTCTTGCGTCTAAGGCTCTTATTGTTAACGAAATCATTACTGATCAGGGATGTAATTTAATGTGTTTAACGGAGACTTGGATTAAACCAAACGAGTACCTAGCATTAAATGAAGCCAGTCCTCCTGGATACAGCTATGTACATCAGCCTCGTTCAACTGGTAGAGGAGGAGGTGTTGGTCTCATCCATAGTCAAAATCTAGGCGTCACACAAAAACCTAGTCATAAATTTAATTCTTTTGAAATTCTTTATACCAGCATAACTTATGTAGCCACTAAAAATAAGTAAATTCCACTAATTATTATTTACCGACCCCCAGGGCCATATACTGAATTTCTTAGTGAATTTGCAAACTTTATCTCAAACCTGGTTGTTTCTGTAGATAAAGCATTAATCGTCTGTGATTTCAATATTCATTTTGATAACCTGGAAGACCCTCTGAGAATAGCGGTTGTGTCCATCTTAGATGCAGTAGGGATTAATCAGAACGTAATCGGACCTACTCATAATGGTGGTCACACTCTTGACCTCATACTAACATACGGATTAAATATAGAAAATATTGTAATTTTTCCACAGTCTGAAGTTGTCTCAGACCATTATCTTATCTCGTTCATAATACATATTGATCATAATATTTCCACCTCCGCTACCGTGTAAAACGTACTTTCACATCAGCTACTGCACCGAGCTTCATAAATAACCTCCCAGAGACATCAATTATATTTGGATCACCGTCTGATCCCACAGAACTCGATCAGGCAACTGAAAGCTTGGAGTCAACACTCCGCTACACGCTAGATAGAGTGGCTATAACGATCAAACGCGAACCTTAAAACAGACAACTCGACAATTAGAACGTAAATGGCATCAAACCAAATTGGTGATATTCCAAACAGCATGGAAGGAGAGCCTACTGAAATATAGAAAATCTCTTAAAAAAAAAATCTATTTCTCCACCTTAATAGGAGATAAAAAAAACAATTCTAGATTTCTATTCAACACAGTAGTAAAATTTACTAGGAATAAAATCACTACAGAGAGAAACACTCAATCATTACATAGCAGTGAAGATTTCATCAAATTTTTGGTATCAAATCATTGGTAAAGTTGAAAATATTAGATGTGAAATTCAGGCTATTAAATTAAAACCAGACAGTATTATAACTCACCCTGTAGATGATAATATAGCAATATCGGATCAATGTTTAGAATGTTTTACTCCCCTTAGAGAGACCAAACTAGCTTCATTAATCTCTTCAGCAAATTCATCAACTTGCTTACTAGATCCTGTGCCTACATGTTTCTTAAAAAGATTTGTCCAGGAGTAATTGAACCACTTTTAAATATAATCAACTCTTCCCTTAGCACTGGCTATGTACCTAAATCACTTAAACTAGCAGTTATTAAAACCCTGATTAAAAAACCTGACTGACCCGTCTCAACTGTCCAGCTATAGACCAATATCACATCTCCCCTTCATCTCCAAGGTCTTAGAAAAGGTTGTACACAGCAAAGTTATGCTCGTACTTACACAGGAACAACATTCATGAAATGTATCAGTCAGGATTTAGACCTCATCATAGCACAGAGAGAGCGTTAGTTAAAGTAGTAAATGACCTTCTACTGACCTCTGATCAGGGTTGTGTCTCGTTGCTTGTGTTACTTGACCTTAGTGCAGCTTTTGATACTATAGATCACACTATTCTCCTTGATAGATTAGAAAATGTTGGCATTAAGGGAACAGTCCTCTCCTGCCTCAGGTCTTATTAGACCGATCGTTATCAGTTCAGTTCGTAGATGTAAATGGAGACTTCTCCACGCATACCGAGGTTAAATTTGGTGTTCCACAAGGTTCTGTTTGAGGCCCACTGCTTTTTACTTTGTATATGCTACCTCTAGGTCAAATTATTCGTAAACATGGAATGAACTTCCACTGTTATGCTGATGATACAGAGCTGTATGTTTGCAACTGAACAATAACAATAAACAACAACTGAAGAATAGCGAAAAACTCCAACTGTTTTGTAAGTCAAACTTTTTAATGTTCACCTGGAATTTGACTCAATAATAATAAATCTCAGAATAATAAATCTATATGTTTACATGAACTGAAGTTTTTGATCATAATATCAAAATTGTCTCACAATCCTAAATGATGGAATTGTATCTTATGTTGGACCATGTATGCCAGAGATTTTTTATTTGAATTTCTTGTAGCGTGCTTACTTGAAGACGATGAGGCGGAGCAGCATCGGAGAGACAGTTCGCTCCATTCTCCAAAGAATCGGGGAGAACAGTCTGTGGTGTATGTTTTCGTTGAAAGCGCCAAAAGGTGGGAAGCTGGCTTTGACTGATCAGGATGAAGTGTATGGCCTTGTACACTGTGAGTATGAAGGATAAAAAATGTATACCGTAATTTTCGGACTATTGAGCGCACCTGAATATAAGCCGCACCCACTAACTTTAAAAAGAAAAAAAATTTTGTACATATATAGGCCGCACTTGTCTATAAGCCGCAGGTGTCCACGTTGTAACGCGAGATATTTACACAGAAAGATGTTACACAAATAGATTTTTTAAACTTTTAATTAAATACGTACCTTAAATGCTTTTTTCCTGAACAGTGCGTGCCAAGCTTACGTGCAGCAGCTCTATTTCCTTCTTCAACAGCCAGATCGATCGCCTTTAACTTGAAAGCTGCATCAAATGCATTTCTTCGTGTGTTTTCCATGATGAGGGTGTGTGCATGAAGCGCAAATGACTGATCTGAAGAATTTAGTGTGAGTGTGTTTGATTTAATTCGAACAGTTTCATTGGTCCACTGTGACCTGTTCGGTAATTTCATTGGTCCGATGTGACAAGGCTAAATATTTTGGCGGCATGAAGCTCGTTAGCCCATAAAAATCCATAAATTAGCCGCATCATTGTTTAAGCCGCAGTGTTCAAAGCGTGTGAAAAAGGTAGCGGTTTATAGTCTGGAAATTACGGTACATGACGGTATATGCCTCCTTTGCAAACTCTTGAGAAGAAAGTCTTGCCTTCAGAAAACGGACATTTTCTCTGTTATTGCATTCCAAGGCTGAATGTTTTTGTTGATATTTATGTTACAGATATTGCCGAACAAGCACATGGACGTGAATATACTGTTGCCGGTTGCAGAGAGGCCATCGGCAGCTACCTAAAAAATGCCCCAGGCAGGAAAAGTGTCAAGAAACACATTATGTGTTTATGATGAAGGTTAGAATTTAAATCTACAACTTCTGTGGTTCTTTTTCTTTTCTCATTCATACAAATGTGCCATTGTGTAACACTGTTGACTGACTCATTAGTTTTTATATCCCTTTGAAAAGCAAAAACCTTTCCACTATGCATATAACTGAAAGTGCATACATGCTCCAAACCTTTTGTGAATACTGATGATTGATTTGGAGGTTTCAAATTTTGAGTGAATTGTGGTTCACTTTCTTGCGATCAGGAATGTGTAGCTAATGTCTGTAGTTTACTGATTCCGAAATTGTTGGTTCAGACTGCATCATATAGTACTAGTATATAACAATGAAATGAAATGCCATATATTCAGATATATCCACTGTCTGTTCACAGCAGAGCTACATGGGATCTCTAGTGCGTCCTGCAAGAATTGGGCCTGAGTCCAGTTCAGATTCAATTTTGTAATTCCTCTCCCCTCGCGTGACAGCCTCCAAACAGTACAATTCTAATGAGCTTGAATATACGGAGATTCCATTGGGTTTGATGTCTGACTAATATTTTTTTCTTTGATTAGCAATACATAGGAACTATATCTGGCTATTTTGTGTGTTACAATATTGAATGTCATTTTTCAGCTTTTAACTTCGTCTGCATTTACTAAAATTCATGCATGTTTATTAAAAATATTCATGGAGTTTGTTAAACTATATAATTGTTGTCTGTCATTCATAAGATTCGTCATGTGAATTCCATAGACCAGAATCTAACATCCACATTATTGAAGCTTGTTTAATTACGGGTTTGTTAAAGCATGCGGTATGTTATATGCTTTAATTGTATCTTGCCACATAATGTTGGAAAATGAGTACTTGTGTACTTTTCAAGAAATTAGATACAAAAAGGATTACACATATCTGATTAGAAAAAATAGCATCATAATGTGTGTAACTTGTGTATAAATATTGTGTAGTGTATTACACCACATTATGAGGTGTATATACAGGCAATTACAAAAATACTATGTGATATTGTTGAGTCTTTCCGGAATTCTATATCCCTGTTTATAAAGCACTGATGGTTTGGGT
>NW_026521182.1:0-53480 GCF_001660625.3 Ictalurus punctatus
TGTATCGGGGTAGTTTTACAAGTACGAGTACATGAACACAGTATCGGGCCGACACCTGAGTACTGGTATCGGCATCGGTGCATCTCTAACACACACACACAGTTAAATTGGAGCAGTGAACCATAAGATCTTTGATGACGTCATGTACAGGTCAGAGGTGTAGAACTCACTTTCTTTCTCTCCCTTGATAATCGTTGTTTTAATATAATAATGTATACATTACATGTATCTCTGTAATCTTCTTCCCTATTTGTGGATATTCTCAAGTGAAACTGTCGAGGCCTCCTACGGAACATATTAAGCTACACAGGAGCAGTGATGAGAATAAACATGACTTTTGGTGCTCATGATTAAATATGGCAGTTTTATTATGAACCCACTACATTAGAGAAGGAAATACTGGATGTGAAGTGCAGTAGTGCTAGTGTGTGTGAATAGACGATCAGTTTAGATACTGACCCAGAACACTACTAACATACAGTGCTTTCTTGGGGTGGTGCTGAAGTTGGAGTTGAACCGGTAAGAAAGATATTAGAGAGAGGCTTCTTTACACTCCTGAGGATGTTCAATTAGAACCTGCACCAAACTCCCCTGATTCAAGTCATCAGCTAATTAAGCGGCCTGCACGAGCTGAGGTGGGTGCTTTAGAGCAGATAAAACACCAAATGTGTTAGATAAGAGTTCAGAGCCTGTGTTCTAGACACATGATTTAGAGTACAGACTTGGGTCCTGCTAGAAAACAACTCAGAACATTTGCTTAGCCTAATACTTTTTTTTTTTTTTTTAATCTGCACATAATTATTATTGTAGCAGCTGCTTTTGCAATAAAAAGCCTTAAAGTCGAGGGTCCCTGTAAGTATCTATGGAGAGAGAGGAGCAGTGCACCATTGACATCATGTACAGAGTTAGCATGAAGGTGTGACTGAGAGTTTTTAGAAATCATTTCCTAATCTTATGCTAATATGAATACTATAATAATAATAATAATAATAATAATAATAATAATAATAATAATAATAATAATAAGAGGAAGAAGAAGAAGAAAGGGTGATGAATAAAATAAATATAAAGTGTGTTTTAGGCAGCGCTGCGTGGTGTTCTGGACGGATCTTGACTGCCATCGTGTGGTCATGTTTAGGAAGTGCACCTTCACCCGATCATTGTTGTTTAAAGCCGCAGATTATAAATCTATATTCCTGCTGAGTGTGTGTTTATGACCTGGATGTTGAGTTGCTTTTAAACCTTCTACATAAGCACCATTTCCAGCCTCTTTGAGTCCCAGGTGACGATCTCCTTTTATTTTCAGATTCTTACTGAGGTGCTGTTTTCCACATGCAGTGCTTGGCTGTGTTGGAGGTCACCAAGAAAGACTTCCTGGCTGTCATGTGGAAGCTAAGTGGGCTGGGGTATGTTGTCCTTCATCAGCTGCCATTGATTTAACTTCTGTTAGACAGCCTCATGATTTACCAAACATGTTTTTCTTTTTTAGGTCAAAAGGGTTTCTGGCCATGGTGCTTGTGCTGCAGTGATCTTGTTCTCCATCACACTCCAACACAAGTAGCCATCTTCACCCTCTCCCAAGAGGTGATGGTACGACTCTATTATTATAAATAAAGTGTAACTGTGTCTTGTAGTCCACCCACCAACCTTTTTCTTTTCAGTGGTTTGACTTGTGCTACACAGAGGTGAGTCCAGTTATGCTGCAAGAAGTGTAAGTATGATGGGGTTGACGAGTGGGAGGAGAGGTTCTTCTTCTTGACGAAAGCATGAACTAGTATTTCTGCATCATGTAGTGACAATATGTTTCTTATATATGTTTATGATATTATCATCTTGTCATTTATCAAAGAAGAGCTACAAAACCTGAAATTTTGTTCATTTTTAGACAGAAAAATTCTGCAGTGTAGCTCTTCTAGTGGGCTTTCCCACTGGAAGTTTAGTCCAACACAGAGCAGTTTGCATGAAAAGTTGGTAATGTGACCGTCGTAATGTGGACTGGGAAGTGCACTGCGGTACCGAGCCCGAGACTAACCTGTAGAAGGTGGTCCGAGTTCGGTTACACTGGAACTGTGAATGCGAATTGTCCCATGAATGTGAACGTAACTTATATCCGGGTCCGCACCTTGTTCAGGAAGTAGAGTAACCTGTGCTGAAGGCCTGTTGTGGTGATGACGTGTCATGACATGTTTTGGCCCAAATCTGCAGTAACTTTGAAAAGTGGAAGCTCGTCTGAATATTGTGGAGTTTCTTGATTTTTGCGTTAATTTCTGTGATCACAAAATGGTGAAATTCTGGACTGACACATGGAAGCTATGGAATGATAACAGAAGAATGTGACTTTGGGTTGTACCGTGTATTTTATTTATTTATTTATTTTTTTTTCATGTAGCTTAATTATTTAGTATAAATGAAGGCGTGTATGTGTCCTGTTCTTCATCTCTGCAGTCGTGTGTTCCCTGATAGTCAATGATTGCTGGAGCTCTGGAAATAGCAGGTGAGATTGCAGGCCGGAGTCCCGTCGCTGTCCAAGGAACCAAAATCAACCTCCTCTACTCCTGAGACCACAGTGTGACTGAGAGCCTAGACTACATGGTAAGAATCTGCTTAAGACATGAATAGCATTTTTAGCCTCAAGGTAGACCCATGCACACACAGTATGGCCGCAAACACAAAGTAGAGCGGTCGAAATCTGAGATTTCTCCTCTGAGTCTCCAGGCCTACTTGGAACATGAAACATGTTGCAGACACAGGATCTTATGAAGTCAGCGCAGACAGCCCCGGAAAAGAAGAGTCCGAAAGACGTGCCCTTCTCCAAGCTTTAAAGGAGAAGATCCAGGGCTGTTGAAGCTGCGGTGGAACTGAGACTTCATCATCCACATATCTTTAGTTCTTCTTGCTAAGTCTCAGTTTCTTTTTAGTCTTTTTATTTTTAGACTGGTCAAAAGACCGATTAGTGGAAGTGAAATGATAGATGAACTTGCTTGATTATTTGCAGGTGCTTTGTATAGTAAGACAGGGTAAACTAATACTCAAAAGCTTGTTTTGTGGTGTTAACATGTACAGTAGATGTACATATTTTTTTTCTGGTGCTGTGTGACTGCAGAATGTAGTGCAGTTAACACAGTAAATTTCCTTGGATGCTCACTTTTAACTCGAGGAGGTCACAGGTTGCCCAGACATCTTTTTTTAAATCTGTCAATCCGTCACCTGCACGTCATTCTGGGGGACGAAGAGGAGGAAGCTGGACAGATAAATTTATTTATTTATTTATCATTGCTGTGTTTCCTCAGTCGAGTGCAGAAAGAAGAAAAACAACACAACTGGTTTAAAATAAAATATAGAAAACAATCTAATGTAAGGTTTCTGATCCGGTTTGCTTTCAGCAGGAAGGCTGTCCTCTTTCCTGTTGCTCTTTCCCTTCTATTAGTCCATTTGTCCAGTCTGAATCGGTTTGATTGTTTGATTCGGTTTCAGATGATTCGGAGTCAAATAATTTTCTAGTGAGAGTCGCACAATTCAAACGAACTAGACTGAGATGAGTATTTGATTCTCACTAGAAAGTGATTCGACTCTGAATCAACTCGAAATGAATCAGTCAAACTGATTCAGACTCTATAAAAGGACTATGAGATGTGATTAAGATATATATTCCAATGTTTTGCTTTACAATTCCACTGTGTGTGTGTGTGTGTGTGTGTGCACACGCATATGTGTTTTTCAGGAGAACGAGAAACTCTGACACAAGAGTACATCCTGACCATCGGTACTGTGTACACATCAACATACACACACGTCTCCATGCTGGACAGCTCAGGAGCTTTCACACACAGTGCTAGAATATCCCGGAACAAGAGAAAGAGAAACGCACCTCCTACGTGAGCGAGTTTAGCGTCAAACCGGTGAAATTTGCTGTAGCGTGAACACTTCGCCTCTGTGAGCTTCACTCTCCGTCAGGTTCACTGTAATTAGACATAAAATGTACATAATGTTAATTTTTCATACATTTAGGATTTAATTTTTTTTTTTTTACCCTTCGAGGAACAGAAATGATCTTTTGAGGCAGCTTCATCATTACCTGCTCCGTTTGATTCAAAAACATAAACGACCGGTTTCAAAAAGTCAGGATGTCTTCAGTTCATGTGATTTTACTGTTGAATTTAAACAGGAAATGTGAATTTTTTTCCCCTTTATGTTTCCTCTACTGTCTTTTTGCTGTGATCTTGAACACAGTTGTAATTTTTTTTAAATAAATAAATGATCATTCTATTCTTTCTCACTTTCCTTGTCCTAATTGTCCTGTATCTGTTAAATCCGTTTCATCTCTGGTCTTTCTGTCTGTATGAACACTTGTAGAAATGACTTGTAGTCCATATTTTTGAATATTTTTATTCATGATTTTGAATTTAAATAAAGATATTCTTTAATTCTGTATTTTGTCATTTAACTATCATTAGAAATCAGAAGATCAGATTAAAGCCACGGCTTCTTTACCTGCCGAAGCTGTAAAACTTTCAATAAACCAGTCAATAGATCAACTGCATAAATGTAGATTTTTAATTTACTGATTAGATGTATTGATGGTGTTGATAGATTATTTGAATATTATTATTGATCTTGGACAATCATTCAGATACATTTTTTTTTAAAAAAACAACTTGATAAATAGTTGATAAAATAAATGTAGTGTAATGTTCTGAGTCAAATATGAAAACTACAAATAAATAAAATATATTTATATCGGTGTATAATTAAAAACCTCTCCCAATACAAGAAATTCATATCCTATAAATGTTGCAAGTGATTAATCTGATCATTTTATTCAGCTGTTTAATTATTACTTTGTAAATAATAAACAAATGAATGTTCTGGATTCATGAGGAATGTTTACATTTTGTGTTGAAACTCAAAAGTTTAACAAAGTGTATATTTATGATGATAAAGCACAAAGAACGTGAAACCTCAACACGTCTACAATCATCGATGAATTAAATATTAATTTAAAAAATTAATTAAACAAGAGTAAGATGAAGTATATTTTTAATTAAAATGTAATTAGGAGCACTTTTAAAGTGGATTTGATTTAAAATAATGATAAAGCTGTTTTTTTTATGTATTTGTATATCTTATCCTCTATCGTGTTTAAGAAGAGAGAATAATGAAGCTTTTTATGAAATAATATTTGGGTTTATTTTGTTTTATTTTCTCCTCACAGACTCACATTTACGTCAACGTCCGTTACGTTGGTGACGTCACCGCGAGCGCGCGAGAAGACGAAGTCGAAGTGAAGAGCAGAAAGCAGTGTTAATGTTAGTGTTAGTTCTGGCCCGTTTGGACCCAAACCAAAGTGAGTTTATTCGGTTCTGTGTAACCGAACCCGTTCTGTTCTGTATTGTGTAGTTAACGGTGTTAACACCTGTGTTTCAGGTGTATCAGTATGAAGCAGGCGGTGACGGCGCACTGATTCACTCTCGGAGCTCGGTTCACTAATGACCGAATCACCGAGGAACCGACCCAAAGATAACTCACACCCGCACGGAGAACAACAACAAGACGAGAAGAAGTGAGAAATAACATTTTATAACTTTTTTTATTCAGTCCTCTGGTTCAATGTTAATATTATACAAATATGCTAGCGGTGCTAGCTTTTGAGGAGGCAGTCCAGTCCACGCATGCGCAGTGTCATTAATGAGCAAGCTATTCGAAATGAGATTAGCAGATAGGTCGATGTTATTTGATTGATTCTATTTAAAACGATGAATTCACTCTGTCAATAACTGCCCAGTCTGAGAATATTGCATGATTTACTTTTATAAGTGGACGTGGCTGAACGACATGTAGCTTCACTGGCTAATTAGCGCTCTTTTACTAGTTTAATGGTGTTTTATTTGAACCAGAGCCATGTTGAGCAAGGATCATGTCTTAATTGCAGCATTAACACCTTTTATCTCCCCCACTTCATTTTTTTTCTGTGTGCAGGATGGAGTCGGATGATCGACAGGAGGCTCTGCTGAGAGCTCTGCAGCAGAGAGCGGTGCAACAGGTTCAGATGGTGGGTCTCACACACTGGGTAGAATCAAGTGTGACCATGTAGTTTGTTTAGGATTCAAATATTAAAGTATTTTACTATGCTGAAAATGTTCAGGTTAGCATCCGTACTTTATAGGGGTAAGGTATAGAAAATGTATTGTATTGCTTAGAAAAACCGTACATGTGACTAGTAATGTAACGACCGTTATATTAATTATTTGACTGAATAAGTAATGCACTCGCTGTCCATTTTATTAGAAACACCCTCACATTCATGTAGTTATTCAATCATGGGGCAGCGGCACGATGCATAAAAAGAACCTGAGTTAACGTTCACGTCAATGCATAAAAAGTTACCGTTCACGTCAAGCATCACAATGGGTGAAAATTGTGACCTCTGTGACCTTTACCGTGGCATGGTTGTTTGTATCAGATGGGCAGGTTTGAGTATTTCAGAAATTGCTGATCTCCTGGGCTTTTCACACAGAACTGTCTGTAGAGTTTACTAAGAATGGTGCAAAAAAACATTGAGAGAGCAAACAGTTGTGTGTGGATGGAAACGCCTTATCCTGAAATACTCAAACCAGCCCATTTTGGTACCAGTAACCATGCCATGGTTGTCTGATGTAACATTAACTGAAGCTCTTGACCTGTACCTGCATGATTTTATGCAATGTGCTGCTGGCACATGATTGGCTGATTAGATAACTGCTTGAAGTGATATGAAATATATGATTGAAAGGACTTTGATTTAAAAATAAATAAAATAAAGGGGGGGAGAAGAAAAAACCCACATTACTATGGGGAAAATAATATAGATGGCACTAGTGCTGCACAATTAATGGAATATCGATCGCGATTACGATTTTGACGGCCCACGATTAAATTACATGATCGACTGCAATATTAACGTTTAAAGTTCGTCCTCCGCTAATAGAAAACTCAGCTGGAGATCAAATAAAGCACTTCCTACACTTATAGCCAATCACCATAGGGCAGCGGAGGGGTGACGTCATTTTGTAGTGCCAAAACCCGGAAACGGAGTTAGCATATTAGCCCTCGAGCTGCCAGGTTTCGCTTCGAGCTCCAGCGCTTTGCGTGAGGAGAAATCATGACATTAACACGCTACAAGGTGGGTTAATTCAAACTTCTTTATTAAAAAATTCCTCACCAATCACAATCAAGATAGCAACTGTTCCGTCTGTAAACATACAGTACACTGCCGCTCTCCTTCACTAACTCTAATTCACTCCATTTAAACTCACGGTTGCCAGATATCACTATAAAAGTCAACTCCAGTTTCCATGTTTTCATTTAATCCCCCCAAAACATTATCAGCAGACATGGACACTGTACTGGGGAACCGATCTAAAACAGATAAACAAAAATAAAACTACTAAAATGTAAAGACAGAAAATGTGCTTAGTTATAAATAAATCATTATATATGTATATATACATACATACAAAATATATATATATATATATATATATATATAATATATATAAGGGCATATACGGTGGCTTAGTGGTTAGCACGTTCGCCTCACACCACCAGGGTCGGGCTCGATATGTGGCCCTGTGGTGTGTGAGGAGTTTGCATGTTCTCCCCGTGCTGCGGGGGTTACTCCGGTTCTTCCCCAGTCCAAAGACATGCATGGTAGGCTGATTGGCGTTTCTAAAGTGTCCGTAGTGTATGAATGGGTGTGTGAGTGTGCCTGTGATTGTGCCCTGTGATGGACTGTCCAGGGTGTACCCCTCCTTGTACCCAATGTTCCCTGGGATAAGCTCCAGGTTGGATGGATGGATATATATATTATTATAATAACTTCATAAATATAAATGAAATGAGAAATGAAATAATGTTTAATTACTATGGGTTGCATTTAATATCAATTTGACATTAAGCTTAGTTCGTTATTTCATTGAAAGCTATTAGCCTTTTTCCTAATATGGATCAGTTTTGTGTTAGTCTACTTTTAATTAGGACTCTTTATTGTTTTTAAGATATCTAAAAATAAATATTTTATGTTTGTTTATTTATCAATTAACCAACAGTATCTTATTGCTATTATTTTAATTCAGTTAACAGTGACCATGAGCAGAGAGATTACATTTAACTGTTTATGATAGACTGTATGATTAAAGCTTAAATAAAAAAAGATTGGTATCTGGATCGTATCATCTGTAAAAATCTTGAACACCATTAAACTAAAGCGCTCTGCATCTTACGGTTAAATGAACTCACCCAATCACATCCTATATGAGATTATTCAGATATCTACACAATACACACAGAGCGGTTCGAGAACTGACTCCAGCCCAGAACCATGACAGTGGAAATGTCTAATAGTGTAGCTTTAAATATATTTAAGAGGAGCACACTCCAAACAGGTTAACGGTTGTTTTGTGCATACAGTCTGTAAAATGAACTGAAAATATTAGATTTAGTTTATCAGAAGGTATATTAATGTGTCATGACTCACACGATGTTCCTAAATTCTGTCATAATTGACCAGCTCAAGTTTTCTCATGCCTACTTGTGTGTTGTATTGTGGCATGAGAGAACTTAATAAATGTGAAAGTGCAATAAAAAAAATATGTTATCACTAAAATCACTGAATAATCGTGATAATCGAGATCTCAGTATTAATCTAAATAATCGGGATTATCATTTTGGCCATAATCGTGCATCCCTAGATGTCACTGATCCAGGACCTGATAGCAGCAAAAAAAAAAACAGTGGATCAGCCATCAGAGATAACAGAAATCAAATCATATAACTGATGCATGTAAAAGAAGACGTGGACTGTTCTTTCACTAGGATTGAATCGTTATATTCATACTTTATGTATGGGTTTCTGTATGAAGTTTAATGTAACTGAGTGCTTCAGTTAAACGCAGTGCAGTGCAGCTGCTTCTATGTGATTTTTGTCACAGTATATCCTTTTACGGGTCTAAGCATAAGGCATAGGAATATTTCAGATTAACAACCTTAGTCTACAGATTACCATTACTTCTTGTTCTGAAGCACTCACTTTAAATCATGTGTGTAAGGGGTTGTGATCCTGTCAGCCAACCGTAAGGATAAATACGATTGCGTGAAGAAGTACCTGTGTGTGGACTGTCCCACTCCAAGCCAGTGTGTGGTGGCTCGCACCCTCAGCAGACCTCAGACCCTCATGACCATAGCCACAAAGATCTCCTTGCAGAGGAACTGCAATATATAAAATATATAAATATCTGATCTTGTAACTGATCAACAGTGGCACCTCCTAACCCTGATGTTATTCTATTAAAACATTGTTTTAGTGACTTCTCCTGCTCTTTCAGTTGAAGCACCTGATGATGTTTGTATCGACTGCTACCACGACAGTGCCGCAGGAAAGAGATCCATCGGTGCACTGGTGGCCAGCCTCAACCGGGCATGTCCAGGTACTTAAAGCATGACTTGTGTGGACTCTGTAAACAGCTTTAAGAAGGCTTGTGTTTAATGAACTAGATTTTAGATTTGAACTTTTCCACCAGTCTTCAGAAGAGAGGGCATTACCCTTTGTGGTTCATCGTAACTTTAGGAGAGAGAAAAGTACAATATCGTTCTTTTAAAATGATTAAAAATGGTTTCTTAATCTCACACACTGTTCTCTGTATTTCCATTTCCTTCGGTTGAAGGACAGAATCACAATTTTTTTAGACTTGAATCCTCTGAACGTTGTTTTCCTCGCTGCTACCGCCACCTTCATCTTCCTCATAAAGGGTCTGGGCCATGCTCTGTATGCTATGTGCTCTGTATGCTATGTGCTCTGTATGCTATGTGCCACTGCTCTGTAACCATGAGAGCACCGTCCTTCTCTCAGGTGGTTTTCAAAGTGTGCAGGGTATGAAATGCACTCTGGGAGGAACATCATGCTCATAAATGACCTCGTTACACTGCAGTCTCTTTGATTCCGACTTTACACTCAGGATGAAATACTCACACTGCAGTCTGACGGAACGTGGGAGAAAAAGCGAGCAATTTTAGAATTGTCGCTTCAGTTAAGAAGTGCATTAAGACATGGCTTTTTTGTTTTGATTTCTTTTCCTCAGCTGCGCTGAAGGCCTACTTCAAATACAACGAATGTTTGCCGTCACGCATCGTGGTGTACTGAGACGGCGTGGGCGACGGCGTGCTGCTGAGCGTAGTCGACTACAAAGTGCCTCAGTTCACGCAGTCCATCAAGGCCATGGGTGAAGATTACGCGTCTTTCTGATCGCAGCTTCAGGTTGCGTTCGGTGTGTTTTAAACGCTGATGGCTTGATTTGTCAGGTACGACTTCATCGTGAGTCACAAAGTGCGCTTCGGCAGTGTGGCCCCACTCACTACAACATGGTGTACGACAGCAGTGGCCTCAAACCAGACCACATGCAGAGACTCGCTTACAAACTCTGCCACATGTATTACAACTGGCAGGTAAAAGCCACACACACACACACACACACACACACACACACACACGTGTTCATACAAGCCTGCTTTCTACACAACCCCAGATCATGCTGATTGATGATGTAAGGGTTGAGGATGTGGTCATTTTCTTTAATCGCACGTCTATCATTAGAGAATCCGCATCGTGTGATCAAAAACGGAGAACGCGCATGAATTTGTTACAGAATTTGTCCAAGATTTTATTGGGAATGTTTCGTACAGTGTTGACGATCTAAATAGCTTAATTTAGCTTAAAACCGTGTAATTGCAGGGTTAAAGATACGAGCTATACGAGATCAAGCCTGCGATCGGAGCGTCCATATACTCGATGTTTACAAAACCGCAAGAACGGAAGCGAAATGCTATCAAACAAGTCAGAGTTAATGTATTGTCTGATGCTGAAGGAAAATTTTACTTAAGGGTCTATCTTAAGGGTGAGCTGAGGTTGTGTATAATTAGTTTAGTAGAGAGAGAGAGTGATGTAGAAAAAGGAAATAAAGAATTAACAGGTGCTGTGAATTGAGGATGTGTAGAAAAAGTATATTTAAAGCAGATGAATGAATGTATTAGAAGCCGGGAAAGGTGAGGTTTCCTTCACGTGTTTCCTGGAGGGTGTGTGTGTGTGTGTGTGTTGTGTGTGTGTGTGTGATTTCCTGTATATGGTTGTGTGTGTTTTAGAAACATCTGGGACTTGAATTTTCAGTGTGCACATGATAGATGTGCTATATAATGTAATTTAGAAACAGGTGGATTACACGAATATTTTACACTAAATATGAAACTTATTCACTTCGACTGAACATTAAATGAATCTCAGAACTGAGACAGTATTAAACAGTCAGTAACAGAGGCCCCTGTGAGAATCAGAACCTCAGGTTTAATCAGTGTTGTGGAATGTGATATGATCAAATCAACAAGTTAGTATATTGTACTCAGCACTTTCCTTTAACTGGAGCTGAAACTTGTTGTTAAAGCGTTTTTGGCCTTTTGTCAACCCTACAGTTCTCTGTTCACGTTTTCCTACAAAATGTCACCTCCTGTAATAACACGAGCACTGCTTTTTATTTATTTAAATATTTTACATATATGGATTATATACTTTATGTACGTTTACAAAAGGCTGGTGCAGATTTAAAACGCTCTGAAAGTTTTCACCAAAGGAACAGAAATTATTATTAATTTTTTAAACCGGTTTATGACGCTCGTGAGTGTGGCTCTGTGACATTTAACACCTTCAGCAAGACTTTAACGCGAACACGCTTTAAACCGGTATTTCCCGTCGCAGCACGCGCACAGGTTTGTTTAAGATTAGCACGCGCACACTTATAATATCGTCACTACAGAGCCCATGGAAATGAATGCTACTTTTAAATGGTTTTACTCTTCACCTTATAAATCTGAATTTCCTGCAGACGATACTAAAGTGAATGCATTTCTTCAAGACCTTTGTACCCCTGTTATTGATTTGAATACTGCCATGCAACTGGACTCCCCACTCTCTCTTGAAGAAATTTGAATTCAGTTAAAACTATGCAGTGTAACAAAGCTCCTGGCCCGGACGGGTTCCAGTTGAATTGTTTAAAGCATCTATTGGAAAATTAGCTCCACTGCTTTTATCTGTGTTCAACGAATCCTTGGAATGTGGGTCTTTGCCTCCAGCTCTGACACAAGCCACGATAGCTCTCCTTCTTAAGGAGGGTAAGGATCCGTCCTCCTGCGGTTCTTATAGGCCGCTGTCTCTGCTTAATGCAGATGTAAAGGTGTTGGTGAAAGTAATGGCATCTCGTTTAGAGAACGTTATCCCTTATATCTGAAGAGCAAACTTCTTTTATAAAGGGACATCAGTTGTTTTTCAATACCCGTACGCTCTTTAAATTATTCAAAGCATTCGGCTGAGATTGGATTTCTTTAGATGCTGAAAAAGCATTTGACAGGGTTGAGTGGTTTAATCCACATCAGAGAGGAATGATTTCTAGGATTTATGATTTTATTCTGGCGTTAGGTAGTGAGGCAAGTACCAAAATTAACAATGCGTGGGAAACGGAGTTAGGAGTACAGATAAGTGAGGAGTGTTGGGAATGTGCTATAGGGAGGGTACAGTCTACCACTTCCTGTGCTCGTCTTGGACTCATCCAGTTCAGTTTTACACAGAGTCCATTTGTCCAAGTCGAGACTTTCTGCAATATATCCAGAAGTAGAGGACAAGTGTGATAAATGCCATGGCTCTCCCTGTCATCTTGGACATATGTTTTTCTTTTGCCCTGATCGCTATGGTTTTTGGACTGGTTTCTTTACCATCATGTCCACTATTCTCAGAGTAGATTTAAAACCTTGCCCATTCATTGCTACATTTGGGATTCCTGATGCCTCAGTTCTATTACGCTGTGTACAAAAAGATATTATCACTTTCACATTCCTAATAGCAAGACGTTCCTGCGACTGGTTCATGTAAATAACTCGTACAGTCAGGCAGGTGTTGGTTGTTTAAAGAAACCTTTTAACAAAAAACAAAATAAAAATCAGCTCCTCAATCTTCTTCCTCTTCCTTCTGAAAACACACAGATGAAATAGAAATCACACGCTGCAAGGACACAGCCAGGTTCTCTTTTACACACACCTGAGAGGAGATAAACCAGCTGAACTTTCTAATCTTACATTAAACATCCAACAAGCAGCTTTCGGGTCACAGTGAGATATTAATGACAAGTTCCTGTAACGCTTCTTCTGCGCTAAACTCGAACCTGAGGGTGACGACGCCATCTCAAACTAAAACAAGTTCTATCTACAAAGCTACAGTGCAGAAGAGTTACTCTGACCGGGGTGGAGTATTTCAGTGTAGTACCTTCTGATCGGCGATCAGCCTGCCATCATGCAGCTCACCTTCCGTCACCATGTCCTCCATCTCGGCTGCACGTTAAATGCAGTCAGTGAAACCGGTGCGTAATGAACCTGTAGAGAGAGAGAGAATGACAGTGAATAAGTTCAGATGTTACTTGAACACATCTGTGATCTGAGTGCCTTGACCTCAGACATGATCTGCCTGCGAGGTAGGAACTGTGAGGTTAAACGCTGTGACTGTAAATAAACACTTGAACAGGTGTTGACTACAAGTGTGCGCTTACCCTATGCGCTGAAGTTGCTGCCTTAGATCACGGATGATTGCAATCAGAGTCGCTCGTCTCTGCGCCTGAGCTGCCAACACCTACAGGAACACAGCTGCTGGAATAACATATTGATCCTATTGATCAGATGGTTACGTCTCGCCAACACCTACAGGAACACACAGATCTTTTAAACTCACGCATGTTGTTTTACATCTAAACCGTTATCCATGGACAGAACACACACTCTCCCCAAACAATATAAACACAGTAAAATAAAACTCAAGTGATCGAGTCACCGATGAATCGTTAGCAGAGTGGTTGAACGTAGTTAAAAAAAAAAAAAAAGGACAAGTTTTAATTAGCTGAATTGTGCATCCTTACTGCCGGGTCTGGAGCTGCAGCCTGTTGGCCGTGCCCTACGCCACGGTATGGCGCATTTCCTTCACCCTGTCCTTCTTCTTCTGCACATGAAGTGTGAGTTAAACACTGTGACTGTAAATAAACACTGAAACAGGTGTTGACTTACCCTATGCACTGAACTTCCAGCCTTAGACTATTGATCCGAGCGATCAGAGCCGCACGTCTCGCCCGCTGAGCTGCCAACAACTACAGGAACACACGGGTCTTTTAAACTCACGCACTTCGTTTTACATCTCCATCAGAAGACGCAGTAGGCCTAATCAAAGGCCAGATAGGTCATCTAGTCCAGATACCTTGTTGTTCACTATTGACTGAACAAGTAACAAATAAATAATATTTTAAATTCATTTAAGATCTGTTGCACTTTTATTATTATTATTATTATTATTATTATTATTATTAATAATTATTCAACTGTTGGTTAAAGGCGCAAAAAAAAGAATCCACAATGCAATTAATGATTAACCACTTTAAATCGAATACATGTATTTTCTAGTATTCCCCCCAGAAGTTTATGTAAATATAAATAAAAGCTTCTCATTGTTGCCAGATTGAACAATCGAGTGCAATTTGAAACGTTTTTTTTTCTTCTGTGCATTAATTAGTTCATTATCAATTTAATCACAGTTTGCTGATTTATTCCTAAAATATATTTA
This sequence comes from Ictalurus punctatus, assembly GCF_001660625.3. Lineage (NCBI taxonomy): Eukaryota > Metazoa > Chordata > Actinopteri > Siluriformes > Ictaluridae > Ictalurus > Ictalurus punctatus. The sequence goes on from NW_026521182.1 coordinate 14,672, forward strand.
TTACTAAAATAAAAAAGGAAATCCAGTAGGCAGTGATGTCAATAATTAATACATTTAAATATTAAAATTAAATAAAACTATTTTAGTATTTTCCTCCAGATATTGTACACTTAAAAAAAAGTAAAAGACAAAGAAAAACACAGCTTCTCATTGTTGCCAGATTGAGAGACTGAATGCAAATTACATATAAATAATTTTATTAGCTCATTATTTGGTTACACTTTGTTCTGATTTATTCCCAAAATGGAAATAGGAATTTCCCTGCTGAAAAAAACAAAACAAAAATCAATCACAACAGAAACCCTCATAGAATCTGTAATGTCCCTGTAGGTCTGCTGGTAATTTGTTGCTTTGGTGGCATGTTGTGTCTAGTGGATACCATTAAGAACAATAATGGCACTGGTTTTAATGGTTAACAAATTAACACGCGTTCTCCGTTTTTGATCACACGATGCGGATTCTCTAATGATAGACGTGCGATTAAAGAAAATGACCACATCCTCAATCCTTACATCATCGATCAGCATGATCCGGGGTTGTGTAGAAAGCGGGCTTGTATGAACACAGGTGTGTGTGTGTGTGAGTGAGTGGGGTCCACGCTGCTGAAGTGCACTTTGTGACTCACGATGAAGTCATACCTGACAAATTAAGCCATCAGCGTTTAAAACACACCGAACGCAACCTGAAGCTGCGATCAGAAAGACCGCCAGAGAAAGAGGAAAAAGATCGATGAACTACACCTGAACACACCACTCGGGTCACGTGACTTCGGCGTCGATGACCGTTCCGGGAGGAGGGTTTGCTCAGTCAACGATTTTCATTATCGATTTTCATCAACTATTATGGATTAGTTGTTGCAGCTTTATTTACAACACATTATACTAAGCATTGTGTGGTATTTAAAGATGTATGTTCAAGGTAATGCAGTTAATACCCATTGCAGTTCTTTATACTTCGGGGTTATTACTCGGATTATAAATGTATTTGAGTGAGGACATTTATCACCTGTGTGCTTTTTCTGCATTGTTATTAGTGTATGTACTGTATGATTTAGTAAAATAATCATTAGCCACGTTGTGAAGCTCTGTGCAGTAGCTGATGTGAAAGTACATTTTATGTGGTGGCGAGGTGGAAATATGATCCATACGTATTATGAATGAGATAAGAATGATCTGAGACAACTTCAGACTGTGGAAGTGTTACAATATTTTCTATATTTAATCCGTACGTATGAGGTCAAGAGTGTGACCACCATTATGAGTAGGTCCCATTACGTTCTGATTGACCTCTACTGAATCTAAGATGGACACAACCGCTGTTCTCAGAGGGTCTTCTGGGTTATCAAAGTGAATACTAAAATCACAGACGATTAATGCTTTATCTACAGACACAACCAGGTTTGAGATAAAGTCTGTAAATTCACTAAGAAATTCAGCATATGGCCCTGGGGGTCTGTAAATAATAATTAGAGGAATTGACTTATTTTTTGTGGCTACATAAGTTATGCTGGTATAAAGAATTTCAAAAGAATTAAATTTATGACTAGGTTTTTGTGTGACGACTAGATTTTGACTATGGATGAGACCAACACCTCCTCCTCTACCAGTTGAACGAGGCTGATGTACATAACTGTATCCAGGAGGACTGGCTTCATTTAATGCTATGTACTCGTTTGGTTTAATCCAAGTTTCCGTTAAACACATTAAATTACATTCCTGATCAGTAATGATGTCGTTAACAATAAGAGCCTTAGACGCAAGAGATCTAATGTTTAATAGTCCTAGCTTCAGATTAAAGGTGCTGGATGTGCATTCAGTATGATCTAATTTTAGGTTAATTAGGTTACTAAAACAAACATTCTGAAATTGTCTATGTATTTGTATAGCTCGGGGAACAGACACAGTCTCTATAGTATGTACTACAGGTGTTGGACTATTAATTGAACATTGCTTATGATGAACGTTGTTATTGTAGATGATGTGCTTACTGTAGTCACTTGGTGTGTAGCGTCTTGGAGATGTTGTCAGACAGCAGTTCCGCTCCGAGGCTGCTGGAGTGCAGGCCATCAGGACGAAACAACCTAGGACGCTCAGAACAGATTCCAGTTATTAACAAACAGCAGATTCTGTTCATTACACTGTGAGGGAAATTATTATTTTTACTTTGAAATAGTTTTTTCTTGTTCTGTTTCATTCTCATGTGAGGATAACGACTCAGAAGGCCATGTGATGTCACTGAGATCAGAATGTTTATCTGCTTAAAGAGACACAAACATGTTCTTCTGTTCAATGTTCGTCTAAACATCATCTAAGATCCTAAAACAAAGCCTGTTTGAACTGCCTCAAACTGCTTCTTATCGGTACACAGAATGATGTCATGCTCTGAGTTTCGTGTGTGTGTGTATGTATGTGTATATATATATATATATATTATAATATATATATATATATATATATATATATATATATATATATATAGTAGTGGTTTAGTACAAGGACTTCAGAGCGCTTTCATTATTCTATCCTGCTTTATTCTATCCTGTATTAACCGTCTGAGAGAGGGGGCGTCGCTGCAGGGGTCCCGGCTCAGGAGTATGGGGGCGCTTGCAGGTCTTTAGTTTATTTATCGAAAACATTGGATTTGGTGTCACAAGGATCGCCAGCACGTTTGCATGCCATGGCTCGAGCTGCTCTCTTAGTGCAGATCACTGGGAAAGTTGCTCTCACACATTGATCTTACACTCATCACACCAGGTCACTTCTATTTTGAATTAGATCCACATGCAACACGACAGCTCATCAAAGAACAGGATATGAAGTTATTCTATGTGTCACCCAAAATTTAAATATTAAACCTAATTAGTGTGTCTAATACACCAACTGTAGTGTTGTATTGCCTAATTAATTCTGTGGAGCCAGTCACTGAGAACACTCACGATTGCCTAGCCGAAATTCATATTTCCTCGAGTTTAAAGTTTGAACTTTTTAGACGTTCCATCTGGAAGATTTTGTGAGCACCCTGTTCTGCCCAATTGGCCGAATTAAAAGCTATCACTACAGAGTGCGAACTGGTTACGGTAGAATTGCTAATATATACACTGACTCTGATTGTGCCCATGGATTGTGTCATCCGTTGGAGCTGTTTGAATGCAGTGAGGTTTTAGTAAAGTGCTGGAACGCCACTTTAACATACCGAGCAAATAGTTTAATTGAATTCTGATTGTACCTACTGCACTTCTCACTGTATGAATTTCAGATGCACATGGTTTTAACCAGTGCGCGAGGGGGAAGTTATGGGAAAAGATAAAACAGCAAGAGGACTGGTCTCTGGACTTACAGGCAATTATGGATAATTATTATTATTTTTTTAAACTTACAGGCAATGGTGAATAATAATCTGAGTGTGAAATTTATGCTCAAAACAATGTCAGAAAGGAAAATCAGTATCGACAGGGCTCATATCAATGCCAGAAGGACCGTTTTAAGCACTTGGTGATAGACAGGTTTAGCAGATGGAGGGAGGCAATGCAATCAGCAGACTAAACTGCTGGAACAATGATTCAATTTTTAACCAGAGAGGTAATTCCTAGAGACGGCATACCATCTCAGATTAGCTCTGACAATGGCTCAGCGTTCGTTTAAAAAACAGTGTTACAGTAACTGTGATTAAATTAAAATTTTGATGTGCTTATCACCCTCAGTCACAGGGAATAGTGGAAAAGGTAAGTGGTACCTTTAAGGCTAAGTTTAACGCAATTTGTGCTGACTCTGAACTCTTTTCGGTAGATGCTCTACCTCCTGCACTAATGACCTATCGCATGCAGACTAACAGAAATATGCATCTAACACCGCATGAAATGCCTATGGGCCAACCCATGTCTGTGTCATACCTGAGAGGTCCTTATGAAGAACTGCCGCTGAAGTAATTACAGATGGAACTAAGAGCATATATGCGATAACTAACTGCTATGTATGAAGCTATCTATTCACAGGACCAGAGCTGGGGACTGAGAGAGGAGACAGAAGTTCCTGGTCCTGTGACTCCTGGAGAACAGGTGTACCTAGGGGTGTTCCAGCCCAGAAGGGAAAGGCCGTACAAAGTGAGCACTTAGATTAAGACCTAGGAGAAAGGAGGATCAGCTGATCGAAGGGGACGATCCAGTGGTTGACATTGCAGAAGAAAGAACAAGACAAGACGTGAGAGAGGGTCTAAATGAAGATAAGGGAGAATGGCAGTCTCAGGTGGTGGCAAAGAAGAAGGTCTGTCAGGGGTCGTACCAACAGAGCAGGAGGAAAGAAGGGCTCCTGCTGCTGAGAGCGGTTCTGACGAGCCTGATACACCTGCTGAAGGAGAAAGAGGCCCAAGCAGACATTCCTTACAGGACAACTTTTCCATAATTGACTTTTCAGCCCTTGACTAGTCTCCAAAACAGTACTGAACTAGAACTGAATGAGACAATCAGTGAGCCAGATTGGAACTCTGATCGACCTGCAACAGGATGGAACAGATTCCAGTTCCTCCTGTGAGGACGAAGAAGTAGTATGATGAGCCATGCCATGGGTGTAAGTACTAGCTTGACCTCTCCTCAAGGGTGGTCCCCGCGATATGCAAAGTATCTGGGTCGAAGACAAACATTAACACATCCCCTGAAAAAGGATGTGATGGAGTTTTTATTTTTGCTTTTTCCATTTTTCTATTTTTAATTTTTTACATTTTCTATTACAATATAAAGTGTGATTAAGAGGACAGGGTGATCACTGTCATGATTAATCAAACTGAGAAAATTTGATTCGTATTCATGTTTATTAGTCTATACTTGTATCAGCTATATGTGCTTAATCAACTGTGTACTCTACATCACGATGACAACCACAGGCAAGTGCTGAACCAAACGCATGCTCACGCTTACAAACAATGTCTTGATTTTTGTGGTTAGGGAAAGAGACAGAATTTACCTTTACTCCTTTCTAGCCAGTGGGAGAGGAGATGTTTGTTTCTGGTCTCCAGAGAGAGTGGTTTCAGGATTTGGTCATTGGTAGAAGGCTGACGTGGTCATACATTGATCACTAGTTAGTGCAAATGAAGGGACTTGGATTGTGAGATTACTCTCCCTAGCTAGATGGGGCTTAGTAAGCCCCAGAGGGGGAGAGTATATGGAAAATATCTGAAGTGCAAACAATATGTGTAACTGACATCTGGATATGTTAATGAAGTGAATTCAATATGTAACCAACATTTAGAATTATTACTTGAGCATTATCATATAATCAATATTGGTTAAAAAACATCATCTATATGTATAATCAACGGTTAGAAGCATAATCTAAAAGCATAGAACAATGTTTGATCAGGTTATATTCTGAGTGGATTTGAGTTGAATGAACTGTGTTTCAGTGCACAACAATTGTTCTTCTGTATTAGCTGTCTCCTGTCTCCACAGCAATAAAAATTGGCAGTAGATATTCGCATGCGTGAGTAAATAACTTTGAGGCAGATACAAAGTAGGGATTAAAAGAGATTAGAGAAATTAGAGAGGGCCTCGGGAAAGGAGGTAGATATCAGCGGGGAAAACCGATAGAGACAGACAGATGCTCATTGAGGCCTAAGAAGGGAGTCAAGGTAAAGACACACAAGCCTGTGTGAAACCTTTTTTTGTAAAAGAAACCTTGTGCTCATGAAACCTTTTCAATAAAAACAACTAACTGCGCATGTTCCACAAATTTAAGATAACGCATAGACATGAATATTTAATTGTGGCAAAAGAAGATTGGTCTATTTTCAACAAGGAAAAGCAAAACCTTACCTACAGAGACTATGCTGTGGAGATAGGTATATAAAGACATGTTTGTGTATGCATAATCCGGACACTCTGCAGACTGTCACACTTTATTGATTTCCAATAAAGTTTATTTACTTTTTGACATCTACTAAACTCTCTGTCTCTGAAGTTTTTGACCTAGGCTAAAGGTTGATTTTATTCACGACACTCGCAGGCCACAATGGGTTCTACAATTTGACAGAGGGGCCGGGCCAGGAACAGACGGATGGAGTGTTTGTGTGAACTAATATAAATGACATGTAAAAGCCATTACATGAAAGGATTTGGCCTTTAACAGGTAGCAAAGCATGAATATGCAAGGCTCATTGTACCAATTGTTTTTGAAAATGCATCAATTTGATAACACAGTAGAGAAACCCGCGTCCAGTTTCAGAGGGAACAGTGTTGTTGATCTCCCTTTTTTGCCAGTGCATCAAACTCTGGAGTTAGTTTTGTTGTGGCAATTCTCAGGATAGATCCGAGGTGTTGGTCAGTTAACCTGGATCTGTGAGGGGCTTTGTTGATGTTCATAACGCTGAATGTCTGCTCACATACATAGGTCGAGCCAAACCATGTCAGCATCTTCTGTGCCGTCCTCTGGAGGTTTGGAAACGTCTCTTCATTAAGTGAAGCATAAAAGTCATTCAGTTTAAGAGAGTTGAAGTTCTCCTTTAAGACGGAGTCAGACTGAAGATCAATCAGTACCAATTGCAGCTCCTGTGGTGCTGTTTCAGGGTCTTGTGACAGGGGACAGGACACCAGCTGAACCGACGGCAGAATTCTCTGTGCAGGTCGCCCAGTGATCTGTATTTCTTCACGTTTCGGGACGCCTCTTTCTCCATGGCTAGTGTGGGGGAATGAGAGAGAGATTTGTTTGAAATTTGACTGGAGAATAAAGTCAGCTTGGATTTGAAGGCTCTAACATTTGTGTACATGTCGTGCACAAACTGATCTTTCCCCTGTAGCTTGACGTTCAGCTCATTCGTGTGTGTCCACAGCAAACGCAAAGTCACAAAGCCAGTTGTTGTCGCTTAGCTCAGGAAATTCGTCGGATTTCCAAAATAACTCCAAAAATGCGATAACTTCCTCTTTTAGCTCCCACACTCGTTGAAACACTTTTCCCAAACTTAACCAGCAGACATGAGAGTGGTAGAGGAGTCCTGGTGATCCGCATCAGTTTCCTCCAGGAACGTAAGAAACTGACGATGCTGAAGTCCCCTTGCTCGTATAAAGTTAACAAGTTTTTATGACCGGATTCACGACATGATTAAGCTGCAATATAGACTTACACAGAGATTCCTGATGAATTCAGAGATTCCAGTGAAGGAAAATAACATCCTGCTCAGGGTTTTCCTCCTTCACTTTGTCCTGGATTCTTTTCAACACCCCAACGTTTTTTCCAGTTAAATTTGCGGATCCATCCGTGGTGACATTGGCAAGTTTACTCCAAGGTATCTTCATTCTCTCGATGACAGCAGACACCTGGTTATACAAGTCCTCTCCCCGTCTTTTTCCTTTCAGGGACTCCATGGTCAAAAACTCCTCCGTTATCTCAAAACTGTTGTTAATCCCTCAGATAAAATTAGGAGCTGAGCAGTGTCTTTTATGTCGTTACTTTCATCCAGTGCTAGTGAATATAACTTAAAAGACTCCGCCTTTTTGTTCAATTCGCTGGTGATATCTTCGTCAATTAGTTCCACACGGCGAGTCACAGTCCTGTGTGATGAACTGATTTTTCAAAATTGCCTTTGCTCTCCGGACACAGGAGACCTGCTGTCTCTACCATGCATTCTTTCAAAAACTCGCCTTTGGAGAAAGGCTTGCTAGCCTTTGCTAATTTGAATGCCAGCAAAACACTTTCCTTGGTACTTGACTCCTGAATCGCAGCTTGTCTGAAAATTTTTTTGCTGAGTCTGTAAATTATCCATCAACCTCTGAGCCGTAGCCGCCCGTTCTTGCGTTGACTGCTTGCTAGCATAGTTGGCATGCTTCGTGGCAAAGTGACGGTTGATATTGTATTCTTTGAAAACCGCAACAGTTTCTTGGCATATCAGGCATACAACCATTGATCGGACTTCAGTGGAAAATATTTTGTTGTCCACTCCTTATTAAACACTCGGCACTCACTGTCCACTTTTCTTTTCTTGGTCCACTCATTTTTACAGAAGGGCTCAAAGGGCAAAGCGAAAAAGTGAAGTAGAGAGTAATACACCACACTGAGGTTTAATCATATAATTTGGACAAGTTCGGATTAAAGCTGGATTAAAAATCCCAACGGGCCGTATATGGCCCTCAGGCCGTAGTTTGCCCATGCCTGTCTAAACATACATGCATCGACAGCTCCGTGTCAATAACACGATTTCCTACCACAAAAACGTGAGCGACTGCAAGCAAATATGACTCATTTGATCTACAGCTACTGTGCGGCTAGAAAGTTTAACGTTTACAGTTTTCTGTATTTCTCCATACATTTGACCTGAAACCTGATCAGATCTTCATCTAAGTCCTTAAACTAGGTAAAAGAAGAACCCGGTTAACAACAGATGCAAAAAAAAAAAAACAGTAGTTTTTACAGTTATTTATTAAGCAAAAATGATCCAGCGTTAAATATCTTTGTAGGAGAAGGAATGTGAAGTCTAGGAGTACGAGTTCATTTAAATGGGGCTGATTGAAGTCAGGCGTTTCAATCAAGGGAATGGCAATTAGGCCCGCCCATGTTTCAAGGACATTAACTTGGGTCTTCACCTTCAAAGTCTGGTCTTCACCTCACAGGTTTATGGAAGTGTGCCTTGCCTCGATCAAAGGACATTCCTGAGGACCTCAGAAAAAGAGAGTTGTCAATGCTCACCGGCTTGGAAAGGATTACAGAGCCATTTCTAAAGAGTTTGGCTTCCACCAATCCACTGTGAGGTAAATGACATACAGATGCAGGAAATTCAGCACCACTGTTACTCTCCCAAGGACTGGGCGTCCAGCAAAAAAGATTACTCCAAGGGTGTGGTGAATAATATCACAGTAAGTCATATAGGACCCCAGGGTAACATCTGAGAACCTACAGGCCACTACTTTCCATAAAAGAACACTGCTGCCTGTCTGAAGTTTGCTCACAACCATGTGGAAATGCCAGGAGCCTACTGGAAGAATGTTCTGTGGACAGATGAGTCCAGAATAGAACTTCTTGCTTTAATTGAAAATCATTGTTCGATACAAACCGAAAATAGCATCCCAACATAAGAACTTCATCCCAACCGTGAAGCATGGGGTGGCAGCATTATGGTTTGGGGCTCCTTTGGGTCCGAACCAGCTGGCCATTATTGATGGACCTATGAATCCTAGATTGTACCAGGAGAATGTCAGGGTATCTGTCTGTGAACTCAAGCTTAACTGTAAGTGGGCCTTGCAGCAGAGACAACAACCTTAAGCACACAAGTACGTCTACAGAGAAATGGTTAAAGCAGAAGAAATTGAACATTTTGGAATGGCCAAGTCAGACCTTAACCCAATAGAAATGTTGTGGAGGACCTAAAAAGAGCAGTTCGTGCAAAGAAGTCTGCCGGCATCATTGAGTTGAAGCAGGAGGAGTGAGCCAAAATTCCTCAAACCCATTGTGCAGGATTGAGTGAGTCATCGGAAATGTTTGCTTCAAGTTATTGCTGCTCGAACGTCTCACACCGGTTACTGAAATCAAAAGTTTACATACTTTTTTCAGCAAAGGTGTTTAATGTTGGGTAATTGTGCTCAGTGAATAAATGTGAAAACTATAATGCATTTGTTTAATTGGGTTCTCTTTATCTAGTTTTAGGGCTTGGATGGAAGTTCTGTTCACATTTCAGGTCAAATGAATTTAATTTTATACTTGTTTGCATTCTTTTTTGATTTTGGCTATACAATCATCATATTTTTATCTTTCATATATTTTCTGGATTGTTCTGGTAAAGTCTTTAAATTGCTGCTCCTGAAATCAAAACTGGTGTTTCGAGATGTTTTTGTATCTGTTATGGCCTCCAATACCATAGTTAAAAAAAAAATTAAAAAGTCACTTCTGGGGAAAAATGATACAATATTAATGCTTCAGCATGCACCAGACTTTTGTTTGTCCAATTAAATGCTCTCTAGAATGTGTAGGAATGTGTGGGTCTTGAGGCGGGTCTTGCTCAACAGTAGCAGCTCATTAGCATCAATGTTCTTCAGAGCTGGGCGTATCCCAAACACTGTTAGCTGTTGTGTAACACTTCAACATGCCACCACTCTTATTTCCTGTTTCAAAAAGAAATACGTCGTCATACAGAATCAAATCACAGCTCTCAAAGTTGTTTTGTGGGGACTGTAAAGTAAAAAAAATGAGCGCATTGTTCATCTTCCTTTAAAAGGTGCAATAATTTTATTTATTTATTTATTTTTCACTTGTACAAATAACCTTGGAGATATGTAAAACATGATAAAAATAATGGATTAAGTTGTGGCCTTAGCAAAAGTGCATCAAGTCACTTAGAAAACCTGTTTAAAAAAAGACTTCTGGTCTGGAAAGCTTGTTTGTGTTTGGATGTGCCTCCTGTCAATCATTTTAGAGACACTCTATGGGCAACCATAGATCCTGGGCTGGAGCTTTGTGAACATGAGCGGGAAACATTCAAATGTCAAAGTTACTATTCCATCAGCTCTGCATGACATGACATTAATTAAATGTGCTAGAGCTCTGCTTCTCTGCACTTCTCCTTACAGTTTAGTCATTATGATGTAGTTCAACGCTACAAAAGGTTTGAGCAAACAGTAATGCCCTTCCTCAAACTGGGTTGCCTTTCAGAATGTTGTCAAGTTGCCTGGTAACTTTTAGATTAAATATCCGTGCAGTTAAAAGGACGTTAAACGGTTTTGTCCCTGTGAGCCTTTACTCTTTCAATTTTGACTCCAGCATGAGCCAGTCTAGTGTTTCTGACAACAGCTGAGTACCAGTAACAAGTAACAATAGTCTTTACAACACTGACACTGCAAATCTGCAGTTTGACCAAGCATGTGGCCTGAACGACTGCGAGTTCAAATCCTGTTGGTTCCCGAAGATCCATAATCACTAATATCCCTCCAACTATGTGCTAAACGTTCATCACCTGTCAGTTACTTTGAAACAAAAGTTTCTGCTGAATATATGGTTTGTACAGTATGTAAGATGTACCTTTTTATAAGTCCTGATTCTTTTTTTATTTTAAAGTGCACCTATTATATTTAAAAGTTTCAAAAATCAAAGCGAACGACAAACGGGTTTATTAACCCACAAAAGAAGGAACCGATTCTCAAGAGCTGAAACGAGTCGTTAGTAATTCCAGACTTACTTCCTGTACTAACCTACATAGGTTTGTAATAAAAATCCCTGGATCTGGTCTTCATCGGCTGCTCGGGAACAGACTGAGCTGAAACTCGTTATGGTAGTGGGCGTTTCCTTTTCGACACGCTGACAGCGGTAGACCAATCACAACAGACTGGGACACCTGACCAATCAGAACAGCGTATGCTCTCTGAAAGGAGGACTTTAGAGTGAATCTTTTAGAATGAATCATTTAACGAGTCGTTTTTGACGCTGGGTTGAAAAAAGGTAATGTTGCAATTTAAATCATGATGACATTAAACCTTGGATGCATATATATATATATATATATATATATATATATATATATATATATATATATATATATATATATATATATATATATATATAACCTTGGATGCATATAAATCTATTGTACAAGACCTTTTTATAACAAAATTAGGCACGTTTCAAAGCCATAATGGGTGCGGTTTAATTTTCTGTAAGATCAACTCATACAGTAATGATGACCTGAAGGGAATTGCAGGTTTATATTCACAGGCTCATAAAAAGTATGATGTATTGTTCTTTAATTATTGTAGGGCTGCAACTAACGATTATTTTTATAATTGATTAATCGGACGATTATTTGTTCTTATTAATCTGATTTTTTTTTAACTAAACTTTTTTTTCAATTAGATTTTGTTTATTATAATAAAATAAACCCCCAATACCCTCAGGGTATTTGTGTTTGGACTTTTAAAAAAAATGCAAAAGGCACATACAGTTTTACTAATATAATCTTTAATTTTTACATTTAAACCTTTCAAATGTTGGTCATTTGTCTACAGTTTGTCCAGTTTTAAGCAGCAAAACTTTAAATAATACCCAAACTATAAATAATCAAAAACAAAGGTAAAAATTTTGTTTTAGTGCATGGGGGATTTCTCCTCCGAACAAATTCACTCATGGAGAGCTGTTTCTTTCTGAAATAAATAAATTTAAAAAAAACAGCAATTGAGTATGCAAGAAGCAATTTATATGTAAATTAATATTTTCATTGTTTAGAATGTTAATTGCTGATGGCAACCGTGATTAATATAAGAAATCTAAATAATATATAATTAATACAATTTTTGTTAAATTTCTTTTACACAGACATGCTGTACTTCAGATGTGACAATATAAACCAAAAATATCTCAAATATAAAATTCATTCTGTTAATGTATATAACATAGTAGAGCCGCAGTAGATGGCATTTGAAACACAGATCAAAGTTAACTGTAGCAGACACACAGAGAAACGCAGCAAGCTAACAGGCTTGTTTAAAAGGACAGGAACAATTATACACTAACACATAAGCATTCGATGAAAACCACTACAGTGACTACAAAATCTTTTACTGCTGCTGTTATCAGCTGCCTTTACATTCACTGCTTGACTTTGTTCACACCGTGTTTAATTTAACCTGTTTCTGTGGTAGCGCGATTTTAATCCATCAATATGCTGCACAACCTGATGCTCGAGACAAAATACATCTAGTGTGACTGTCCCGAAGTTAGTAAACAAAGCTTTTTACACAATAGCATGGAATTAAACTAGACTATACCATTTTCACATCTTCATATAATGTGGATATACTCAGGTTTTTGCTTACCGTGCTGATGTTCCACCTTCGTCCGTGACACCGTGTTTTCGTTTCATGTGCTCGTGCATCACTGTGGTACTCCCGCGTCACACAAACTCCACTTTGAAGAACATGCACGTTACCATCTTCTTTGCTGCATTCAATGTAAAATGCTCCTACGCCTTAGATGACTTGGGATGCACACTTTTTTTTACCGCCAGGTTATCTGTTTTGCACCTGTGTTTTCATGAAAGCGACATCATACGTAAACGCCACCCGTGACGTCAGCAGACTAATTAATCGATAATGGCATTCATTGCCGAAGGTTTTCATAATTGATTATTATCGATTAGTTGTTGCAGCCGTAAATTATTGTAATCGTAATCACTCAGTCTATTTGCAGGTATAGCATGACAAATAATTAACTTTGAAGCGTTCGTCCATCCATCCATCTTCCATACTGCTTATCCTCTTCAGGGTGACGGGGAACCTGGAGCCTATCCCAGGGAGCATCGGGCACAAGGCGGGGTACACCCTGGACAGGGTGCCAATCCATCACAGGGCACAATCACACACATCCATTCATACACTACGGATGCTTTGGACTTGCCAATCAGCCTCCCATGCATGTGTTTGGACTGGGGGAGGAAACCGGAGTACCCGGAGGAAACCCCCGCAGCAAGGTCCATCGAGGATAGGAATTCCGTATTATAAGCTGATGTTTTTCCGACTTCACTAACCAATTTAAAGATCTAAACATCGATTGGGTGGAAGACTCGAGCAAAGAAATATATCTTTTAATTGTTGATCGAGTTTATAGTAACCCTGTGGCTTTCAGAAATTTGGAGGAAGACCAAAACAACGAATGTCTCCAAAACTTACAGAATAAAATCCTATCTGAACACCTGAGAGATACAACTTGGTTAGTCGCTGTAAGAAGGCTCCCAGTAAGAGCGGTTGTTAAATGGAGCTGTTTTGTAAAAACCAGTAGATGCCTGATGCCTAACTGTAATGAAGAGGAAACACTCGAACACTTTCCTGTTAGAGTGTTATCGCTCTAAAGAAACATGGGATAAAATAAAAATCGCTGGTCTCAATATAGAAATAAATATGAACTCAATTTTCTATGGCATTTTTAAAGAAAATTGTAGCAAGACTCAGCATGACTTCATTTGGTTCATAATATGTTTGACTAAATCTAAACTCTGGAAAACAAGAGCCAGAATGACTATAAATCAAACGTTTATATCCAGTGATGTTGTTCTCAAAGACATTCAAAAAGAGCTAAGAAGATTAAAAAGCAGCACATCTTGGTTTTAAAGACTATTCAGTGTGGGACACTTTTTTCGTGTAATTGTACCTTGACTATGTAAGTTTTTTTTTTTCTTTCTTTCTGAATATGGTCAGTTTTGGAAAATTGCACTGTTGAGTATCTAGGGAAAATGCATCTGCACATTCCTCAGTAATTTCTTACGATACATTCTTGAATCATTCAACACTATAAGCTCACGAGGAGTTCGTCTGTTGCATCACTGTTAGATGTTTACACAAAAGGGGAGGTTTAAGTGAAATATTAATCAAGTTGTACATGATTTTTGTATCATGTGTAACTTGTTATTCCTCCATTACAGTGAAGAGGAAATGGAAAATCATTACAATATGATTGAACAAATCAGAGAGGATGTCAGAGTGGGGGAATATGTGTAAAAGTAACCCCAACACATGCACAAGATTTACAATTTATTTATCCACATCATGAATTATTCCTGTGTTTCCATTTGATTTCAAGCCCTTTAAAGTGAAAAAGCCATGCTGTGTTTGTGACACTCCATGCTGATCTGGGGTTTTTTTTCTTCTTCTTTTTTTCTTCTTCTTTTTAAGCTTGGAAGTGGAAGGATGTGAATTTTCTCAGGAATAAAATGTTTATCATTCATCAGTGGTCGTCTGCTATGTCTGGAGTTATGTTATTGCATCAACGTGTACAGATATTAATCTACTCTCCCTGATGATAGTGACTCTACCTGTTCTACCTACTCTTTATTATTTACATTTTTGTGCACAAAGGGCTAGCTTCAAGAGCAAGGTATAATCAGTAGTCTGATTTCACAATAAGCTAGAAACCAGAAAACACTTGATAGTGCAGATTTGTGCTTGCTAAAAACTGCTGCTGTACTCATCCTAGGATGTTGACACGAACACATTTGTTTGCCTTTTCCTCTATTACATCTGCATACTGGTAATGATTTGTAATCCCACTATCCAGTGTCAACAGGACCCTTTTGAGTTTGCTTCCTCTCTTAGGTTTCTTCTTCATGATGTCTCGGGGAGTTTTTCACCTCCAGCTTGCTCGATAGGGATCTAAATCTACATCTGTCAGTCCAGATGCTTTGTGACGATGTCTGTAAGTGCTATACAAAATGAAAAGTTCAACTAAAGGAATCCTCCAATAGTGATTTGCATTACAACAGCGAAATCGGAGAATAATGTCACTTTCTTTTTAATTAAATACGTAATATCTTTAATTGTGTATTTACAATGCAGCATTATTTAACTGATAGAAAAATAGTGCAGTCTCCTATACACACACACACACACACACACACACACACACACACACACACACAATAGTTTTAGGATAGTTGGTTGCTTGGGAATGAACCCCCACACTCTGATGGTCCCTGAAATAATTACTTTATATAATACCACTTAGCTCAGCTTGGCAAGTCTGAGAATATTCAACAGCATATGATGCATCTTCATGCCACAGTGGCTTCTGTAGCCACATCTATGGCAGTTAGTGTCAAACAGGTTCAACAGGTTACACTTCTCGCTGCATGCCTGATGCTATATATTCAGATCAGACTGATGTCCTCCTGGATGATCTTAGTTAAAGTTGAATTTAAAGTTGAACAGTCCAGAGCCAATAGGGTTAAAGCCCTGGAAACTCTCCCAGGCCCCGTGGAAATGGTGATGGCCTTCTCCGTGCTTGCTCTCAGGGTCCATTGGGTCTTCACCCTTGTCAAATGAACTCCTCGTTTCTGCACAAGAACAGAGAAAAGGTGTCAGATATACCAGCATCTTTCGAGACTCGTGTTTTATATTACCAGAGGTGCAAGCAGCTACAGTTTTCCCCCTTTTACATTGATATAGGAGACACCTGAAAACTGCTTTTCTGCTATTTCAAAGTGCTCAAGCCAAACAGGAATAAAATTAGCCAATTCTCAAAGAATGTGGTACATGAACGACACATTCACTTCTACAAGAGGTTAATTATTTATAACCGTCACACCGAACCAGTGATTGATTAATTTTTTTAACCGTTCCATCTGGGGAAAAAACAATACCATTACATCCAATCTAATATACTGTTGATCGATGCACCTTGACATTTAGTCTACATGCTGCCCAAAAAAATTAAAGTCTGTCTGGACCTCTGGAAATTCTGCAATGTCAGTATAATAATAAAAGAATAGGATTTGCAGTGACCCACCATTAAATTTTCTTTTCAGTATTGTAGGCTATACTTTTTAATTATTAAAATGAAAGGAAAATTCATTTTACAGACATACAAACAAGAAAGTGTTAATCAACAGTCAATATATTTTATTAAGGTCAGAATCAGCCAGCCGTCCATTGTCTGTACCCCTTATCCTACACAGGGTGGCGGGGAGCCTAGAGTCTGGGCTGGGATGCCAAACCAACGCAGTGCGCAATTGCACACACACACCCCCATTCACACACTACGGACAATTTAGAGATGCCAATCAGGTTACAACACATTTCTCTGGACTGGGCGGGGGGACCCGGAGTATCCAGAGGAAACCCCCAAAGCACGAGGAGAACATGCAAACTCTGTGCACACAGGGCAGAGGCGAGAATCGAACCCCTAACCCTTGAGGTGTGAGGCAAACGTGATCACCAGTCAGCCATAGTGCATGCAGTAGCACATGGTCTAAATGTTTTACATATTTTCAAGATTCAGCACAAAATGTTAATATGCTTATGCAAGTGCTTGCAATTAGAGTTCATAATTGTTCTAAAAATACTAACAATACATGCAGGCCTGACATACACTTATGTTAATTTTGTAATAACTGTATAAAGTAAACTTATACTGTATGTGTCGCGACAGACCGACAGCCGGCGCACAAGGAACTAAAATCGCTCCTCCCGCGACTGCCGCGCTGGCGCTGAAGAGACAGCCCCGCTTCAATGTTTTGGACAGTCGGAAAGCACGTGGAGGTGGGGCGGAGCCGCCGACACACCCTCTGGTGATGAATGGCGCGCCGCACGTGAAAATTCCACCATCCAGCAGACGAAGGGAGAGTATAAAAGGCCGCTTTTCCGCTCGAAAGGAGAGCATTCTCTCACATGAAGTGTGCCTGGATTACTGCCAGTTATCAGTATTGTTGGTATTGTATGTTTTCTTTCAGACGACCCGGACCCGAGCGAATTCTCCGGTCCCTGACTACAAACGCGGCGTTGCCTGACGTCTGAGAAGAGCCCTTGTTTCACCGGAAAGCCCCGGAGCGACTCTGGCAACCCCGCAATACACTGACCTCTCACCACACGCTGTCACGCCCACACGCGAGCACACACACACACTCCAGAACGTTATAAATAAAAATAAAAATAAATCTCATTTGTTAACGTTACGACGGCCTCCCGTGTGTCTGTCTCCACCCACCGCTGGCTAATTTCCCTATATATGATATCATAATATTTCTGCAGATTACAGTTAAATATCAGTTCAACCAATACAATTAACCGTTTATGCTGCAAGCATGGTTCCGATCCGTCCTTTCCAACAAAATGCATGTTTATTTCTCTTTGACTGTTAGTTATTTTGGCAGATCTGTATTAGCAAAAAAATCAAAAACATATCACAGACTGTGTTCAACATCCCCACTAATCACCAAGTCACAACCATAATTTCTGTTAATTTGATCTGAATTCCAATCTGATTCATCCTTCTTTATCTGCAGCTGTACTTACATACTTATATACTGTATTCCTCATCTATGTAAAACTATTCAAGCATGGGACACAAAAACCAACATCAAAAAACGGCTTAGCTTGGTATTTTTATATTAGCAGACAAAACTGATTGAGGGTTTACCTGGCTCAGTGAGCACTTCCTTGGCCTGTGCGATGTCTATGAACTTCTTCTCAGCCTTGTTCTTCTCTTCAGGATCCTGGACGTTGTCTGGGTGTCACTGCTGTGAGAACTTCCTGTAGGCTTTAATGAGCTTCTTCTGGGCTATCCTAGTGTTCACACAAGCCCAGCTGTTTAGAACACATTAAAACATGACACACTTCAATATCAACCTAAGAAGCCAAAGGGTAGGTGACAGTCATTCTCGCTGTACTCCTTAGCACTTTCAAAGTCCTTAATGGCTGCATAGATGTGATGAACTCTGATTCAGGGGATCAGTCCCAGCTCTAATTTTGTCTAGGCCATCTACGGCAGTTAATTCAGCTAATAAAGACTCGTATGAAGCTGTGCTTGATTAGGGATGATTAGAAACTAGACTCTTTATGGGGAGGGAGCTCAGGGGGAAATCTACAGATAGCAATTTTACTGTCACCAATATTAGCATGTTGTCAAACTTGATTGTGGGCAATACAAGAAACCAAAGTGAAAAATGACCAACAGGTCAATGAAAGAAGTCTAAACTAAAAAAGTAAACTCAAAATTTTCACTACAAAATGAATCCTGGATGCCACCTGTTAATTATAAAGATCAATATGCAAGTTGTTCATGGTGGATTTTTCCTTTAATGACTTAATTTTCCTTTAATGACTTAATTTTCCTTTAATGACAAGTCAAAGAGTTACAGTAGGCTCCCTCTCTGAAGTCTTGCCTGTGACAAATCACCTGTTACCACCAACTCTTTTCAACATGATGCATGTCAATCTTCTTTTCATGTCTTATCATGGAGTAAAACTCACCGATGTGAAATCAGGTTTAACTCGATGTCACGTATCGTGACGGAGCGGAGATAGGACGGATGCAATTGCAGTATGAACAGTTGTTTATTTTAAAAGAGAGACAGGCAGACAAATCCAAAACATAATCCAAAACAGGCGAAGGTCAGGCGATCGGCAAACAGGCATACACAGGGTTAAACATGAATCAAGGTCGTGTCACGGAAAACAGGGTCGATAAACTAAACGAGAAACATGAACTATGACGAGGAACTGGGAGCGGATAATCCAGCGTGAACGAACTCTAAACATGGACCGTGACTATGACTACTAAACAAACCAATCTAACTCTAGGATAATCTTCCGCGTTGTGTGCTGGGAGGCGCGCGGTATATATGTGGACATGATCAGCGTCTAAACTGATCAGCCTCTAAACTTGCTGAGGGCAAAATACAGACACACGTGAAATCCCAGCCAATGACAGAACAGGGAGGAGACGTGACAGAAACATAAACAAAACACACGTGTCCAGATGTCACTACTGTGAACAATGGAAAAGCAGGTGCTCGCG
The DNA here is from genome assembly GCF_001660625.3 of Ictalurus punctatus. NCBI lineage: Eukaryota > Metazoa > Chordata > Actinopteri > Siluriformes > Ictaluridae > Ictalurus > Ictalurus punctatus. The sequence continues at coordinate 33,916 of NW_026521182.1, forward strand.
CATTCGCGCTTAGAGCACGCTGCTTCAAGGGGAAATCATGACACTCGATGACTTTGCTTAGATCCGGTAAAGCGGATTTAGACTTGTCCGTGGCCAGGTAGACGGTGGCTCTTCTGTAGTAGGCCAAGTATTTTTTCGGGTCACCGTCTACACACGGATGTCAGAAAGTGGTCGGTTAAGATTCAGACAGAATATTTTTTTTTGCAGAAATAAAGAAATGATTGCTGGTGACTTTCTGAGAAAAGCTCACCGACTCACCAACAGCTGCGTGGAAATGGGAAAGTGCGTCGGCCAGCTGTCCGGCAGCCAGGAGCTTCTTCCCCATCTCCAGGTGCTTCTCGACACTGTTCTCACTGCTGCATAGCACTCCTTTAATCAAAAGTAAACTCCGGCCAGGATATAGTAAAGTAAAAATATAGTGACAAATGGTTGGGTAGAATAATACCATTGATTTCACTATGCTTGCAATTATTATTATTATTATTATTATTATTATTATTATTATTGATAAAAGACATGGACACTAATTTTCCTGTGTCATTTTTTAAATACAAAGCACACATCATTATCTTGGACTTTATCATAATCATCAGCACAGAGAGGTCTCATTATCAAGTCACATCTCTTTAGAGTCTATAGAAAAGCTTGGCTTTGTATGTAGAGTACTACTTAGTGCACTAGAAGAAACTTGTGAGATTCATTCCTTAAGACTAGTGAGGTCTAATGAAAAGTATTTCTGTAGAATCTGTACAGCTGTGTGACAGTTCAGTTTCCACACTATCTATCCAGTATATGAAGTCAGTACCTTCTTACCTTCGTATCGAAGATCCAACAGCACAAGCACAAAGGGCACATAATTTACTAGTTTGTATGCGACTGGTGTTATAGTTACCATGATATAATGTGTTTTTTTTTTTTTTGTAAACTCAGGTGTAGGAATATGAAGGCTTGGCTACAATGATGTTTAATGAAGATAACCACAGCGCAGGACATGGTTTCCTCACATGCATATGATAAAATCTGATTTGGTCTTTTTAATGTGTTCTCACTGAACATGAGACTAGTTAAGCAATGAAGGCAATACATCCCAGACCATAATATTTTCTGGACACGGCTTGGACACACTTTATTTGAACTTCCAATACACCAGGCACAAGAACGGTTTCTTTCCAGAGGCCTTCATTCATGGCCCTTAAAGAGTATTCTTAATCTTCAATACAATGTCACTGTGACCTGTGATATACATATCAGTTATTGTATAAACGATTACAATTATTTATTATACATATTTTTTGCATTTAGCAATTTCATTCTTTACATATAAGTCATATATTACAAGGAACAACTCCAATTTATTGTTGTTATTGTTGTTTTGTTGTGTTTATCTAGGCTAGTTAATATTAACTATGTAAACACAACAAAACAACAACAACCATAAATTGGTTATAGATATTGCGATAAATTAGGTCACAATACACTTTTCTATGATGTTGTAGGTAAGGTGATATCCATCCATCCATCTTCAATACTACTTATCCTTCAGGGTCACGGGGAACCTGGCGCCTATCCCGGGGAGCATCGGGCACAAGTATATCCTGGACAGGCCAATCCATTACGGCACAATCACATACACACTCGCACACCCATTCATTCACTACGGACACTTTTAGACATGCCAATCAGCCTACCATGCATGTCTTTGGACTGGGGGAGGAAACCGGAGTACCCGGAGGAAACCCCCACAGCACGGGGAGAACATGAAAACTCCGCACACACAGGGCCGCAGTGGGAATCGAGCCCCCGACCCTGGAGTGAGGCGAACGTGCTAACCACTAAGCCACCATCCACCTGGTATTGTGATATCTTTTTTTTAGTAATTACAAAATAAATTGAATTGAATGAAAGCAGCTAATTATATGTAAATTTGCTGATGTTTTTAAAAGCCTAATCTTTCAAATATCTCCCTCCTTTTTAAAAAAAACTAATTTTCAGTGTTAGAATTTAGTTTTTGTAGGAATGAAATAAATAAAATATCTAACTCAGTTGAACAGTTCTTACTTGTTACTACTGGTACTACTTGTATTGTTCTCTGCTAGATATATATCGCTTTGCTTGTATTTTTCTCATTTGTTAGTCGCTTTAGATAAAAGCATCCGCTAAGTGAATAAATGTAATGCACTTTAAATCTATTCATTTATTTTACATCCCCACCCCCCATCTGTTTACATGTTTTCACATCACGGCTACTTTGGTGACAGTTTGTTAGCTAAATTATATAGCATGATACATATCCCTGCTTGAGTGTGCGAGCATACTTGACCAATAAAACTGATTCTGAATCTGATTCAGAAAAATGGCAGTGATCCGTACGGAAGCCGAAGGAATCGACTCATATTGAAGAGCTAAGCCAAAGGATTCGGTTCACTTAAAAGAGCCAGTGCTTTCCATCATTGAAGGAAGTGAAGTGCGCGGTGAAAAAGCATCATAATGGACGCTACAGTGGCATGTAATAATTGTGGCTTACCGTACACGTTGTCTGGTAAAAAAAATGTTTTAAACAAATTCTCTGTATTTACTTATACAAGTATTTTCCGGACGCATCTTGGTTACACACTGCTGAATGCAATGTGGGTTCAGAACACACCTAATTAACCTAATTAGCTAGTGAACCTTTGACAATTAGCAGACTACATCCTCAATGTGAGCGTTTTAAAGTTAAACAGTGAGACTTAATTGATAAACATGGCCTTCGAGTTAGCTTGAGTTTAGTTGGCTAGCTAGCTAACGTCTTGCATTAAAGCTTAATTTTCTTTTCTTTCTTTTTTTTTTTTTTTTGCAGCGTGGTTTCTTAAAAATGATAAATAACCAAATTCCACACAGCAAATGTTAGCCATGTGAAATGTTAAGAAGAGCAGTGGGGGAAATTTCCCTATGTGATGTTTAGCTTCATAAATAAGTGCACTTGATGTTTTTTTGGTGGTTTTATTGCTGTTTACAGAGGGTAAGGTTGTGGGGAGGCTGCCCCATGTGCTCTTCTGTGTGGAGTGTCTCTGCTCTCTGGAGTGTCCTCAGGACTCCAACTCTGTCCCCTCAGTCAGCTGTCCCGAGTGTAGGGTGAGCACTGTTCACAACTCCTGTCCATGCAGCCATCACTCCCTTACTGCGCTACAGCATGTCAACCAGCTTTCACAACTCTTTTTAGGGAAAGTAGCTAAAGCATGCTCAATTTGTCACCAGATGACACCATAGATTACATTTTTTCTAATTACTTATGATATGGCAATGAATATTACTAACTAGTTTTAAAAAAGAAAGAAAGGCAGATAGGGTGCCGATACTTGTAGAGTTGCATAGATATATCATGAACATGCACATTTTTTAAACGCGTCTACAAATGAAGAAGGCAGGCAAAAAGAAGTCGTGAAAGGTGAGTAGTCTGAAGGAAATGGTTACTCGTTTGTAAGTATCAACAAGAAAAGTGTTTAAAATGAAGAACTATGGGACAGTAAAGTTATTAAAACATAACTTTCTCAGATTTACTAAGTAGATAACACTAGTTGGTCATTACTACACCCCATAACGTTAGATAAGTGTGTCCGAGTTTAGTATTTATGCAGACCTTTTATTTATTTTTTATTCCTCCACCACTAAGTCTGTCCATCCATCTGAGGTTCTCATTAATGCAATATCTCAACCAGTGGTTGAATGTTTGTAGGAATTCTATAGACTATATTGTTGTTGTAACCAGCAGATGACTCAATTAGTATTTGGAATTGATCCAAAAATATAAGAGGTCACAGCAGTTTCATGTTTAGGAACTCAAGGCCCTTTATTGTTTTTTTTTTGGCTAGCTACGGTTTTGCCATCATTCCATGCTTCTGTGTGTCCTTGCTTTTGCATGAGATTCTTGTTTAGTGTGACATCTCAAGAACGAAAGGTTGAATGTTTTATAGTGTAGCAGCAGCGGCAGGTGGAACACAGACAGAGTGAGACTGGTTAAGAGAGCTTTTATTTTGTAGAATGGGAGTGCAGAAGGGTCATGGGACACTCTGTCCTGGGGCAGCAGTCTGTGAGGGAGGTGTTAGAGAGGAGTGTGGTCGCTATGGGCCAGGCAGAGTGGTGTAGGTCGGTAGCAGAGTGCGGAGGAAGCGTAGGTAGTGGGGGGGAGAGAATTGCTGTCATCATCGTCATCTGCAAGACATAGAACCGAATTGATCAGCATAGACACGTAGACAAAAGCTGCTCAAGCTGCTGAGGTTGTGATGCCCTTTTATCCTCTCCAGTCTTCTCTGAGAGGGTGAGGAGTTGCAGTGTTTATCTGCCGCAATTTGTGCTCTATTTCCCCACCTCATGCTCTGCTGCAGTCGACAACAGTGGTGCTGAAATGACTGTCTGTTCAGCACCCAGGTGGCAGTAGTGTGAGGAGCATTTTTCACCTCTTCAACAGGTTCACGTGGAACCTGTACGTTTCTGCTCGCTTATCGGCTGCTGCAGGTGTTATCGTCAGCTGCTGGAGGCTGGCCTCCATTAGTTGCTGCAGCATGGAATCCATGTTTTTATTTTTAAATTTTTTATTATTATTATATATTTTTTCCTTTATTTTTTTATTTGGCCGCGTCTGTGCTCATTCCCGTATCCTTCACCAGACTTACAAATGAGAAAATACAAGCAAAGCAATATATCAAGCAGAGAACACTGCAAGTAGTGCTACAATAGAAGATTTTTAATTGAGTTCTAGAAGATGCAAAAATGTAATCAGCCCTGAGATTCTAACCAGCGACCTTGGCGTTCTTACCACCACACACTAACTAACTGAGCTACATTGCCATATATATAATATATCATAATAGTTTCGAAGAGAATTTTTAAGCGAATATTTTTAAGTGTCCAAAATTATATGGACGGCGCTCCGTGCAGCGGGGAAAGCACTCAGACATAGCCCGGGGAGGGAGCGTCATGTCGCACAGACTCTGGCCAGCTCCAGGCCGATCATCGCTGATTTTTTTCCCTGGGCGTTGAAGAGTTATCATTGATGAAATTGTTACTTTACATTTATTTGGTAAAAAGCTTAGACTTTTTTGGAACATTCGGCCGTTATATCGGGTGATGAACAGTTCCCAGATAGCAAGCACATTTGGGCCGATTCTGGTAGAAATGCGCCACTGTCGGCTCAATTCCGGTATCGGTGAAAAGGTAATTGCCCAGAGCCCTGCTGACCGTTCACACCACTTCTCGTTGACAGACGGTTTTTGCTATGTGGGCCAATCTCAGCTGAAAGCAGGTGTACTTGCGGCAGGTCCATACTCTGTGTAGCGGTGTGTATCTGCTTTTTCAAGTTCGTTAAGTCACAGACGGGCCACAGCTAAAATTAAGGAGCTCAGCCGCCTGGAAAACACTTTTGACGGTTAAATCAGTTAGGATACTCGAGGCTGCAGTCATTCTTCGTTTTCAAGAGGAATCATTTCAGCTGAAGAAGGTAAGTAATTTAATTGAGTAATTTCAGTCTACAATGTTGTTTGATATTTAAAATGTCATGGAGAAAATGTTTTTTAAAAATCTTTTCAATGGTATGTGTGATTGTGACGAGAACATCAGATGGCGTACTAGCAGCTAGCTAGCCGGCTAGCTAATTTAGCTTAAGAGGCAGCTCGACACTTTTTTTTATAAAGCTTTTTTAATTGCTGTACAAATAAGATAAACTCCTAGTTTATTCCTCCCCTTTCCTGTTTTACTACTTTTTATTTAACTTTTTTAATATGTTGTGTCAGAAAACCCACACAGTTTGCAGCATGCTGTGTCCTGTTATTAGATTATATTGTCCACTTGGCAGTATAACAGACCTGTTGTTCGGCTCAACACTGTATTTCTTATGTGCAATTCTTAGCCTTAGTCTAGCAATATACTAATTTTTTGTCTCTTTGAGTGATCCTGAAGGGATTGAATTATGTTTAAATGCAACTGTATTTTAAAGACAGCGATAAAGAGGGCAGGACCTGGCCAGACCTCCAGTCAGACGTGGAAGTGTCTGGGTAAAGACCACCAAGGTGTAAAACATGCAGATATTTGTTCAGCACATCGCTATTGCTATTCCCTCATGCTTTGAGAGCATATTCAAAGTTGTATTTTTCATGAAACATTGTAGAATTTGGCAATATAGTCAATATTTTAGACTCTTTCACAGAGTCTGGAAAGAGTGGACGATATGCCATATGAGCGTATTCTTCTGCTTTCTGATTGACTTTCTTTTAGGTATTAATTAACCATGATTTCCACTCAGCCATCTTACTGGAATTGTGTAGGTTAGGAATAAGACTGAGGATGGAGTTGTACAGTTTTGTAGTGTGTATCGTTTGTAAATATTGTTAACTTCTTTACCATAGCCATGCTGAGGGAGGTGTTAACTAAATTAGAGATGGTGCTGGACCAACAAACCACTGAGATTGCTTCAACTACAGGAGGTCCAGGTGCAGCCTTTGGATATTGATGAAGATTTACTGCCCCTGCAAGACCTTCCTCAACTGTGTAGTCTGGAGCGAAGGATGCAACAGAGCCCAGATTACAAGCAAAATCTGGTGAGAATTTTTTCTCTTTTTTTTGTTAACAACTGCTTGCACAATTACACAGCTACTGAGAGCATTTCTGTTTTCTCAAGGTGACACACTCGTACTCAAAGCACAACATTGAACACCACTTTGATATGAGGGAACAGTTATGACCTAATATTTGGTAGAGGAGGAAAACATGGAAAACACACAGGGCAGGGTAACTGCAGAAGTAGTGAGAAGCACTGACACTTTTGACGAGGCAATACATGCTTATTAATTTTATATATTATATTATTTTATATTATATTATTGTTTTAAGAATCCTCAGTTTCAGGTAAACTGGTTGGAGCTTATTGACAGGGCGGATGTGCTCAACTGCACCTGGTGCATATTGGTGATTACTAACTCCCTGGAAAAGAACCTCAATTGGAGGGGAATCAATAGAAAGACTTCACTGTCCGCTCTCCAACTCGGAGAGGTCGTGATTGGTAAGTATATCTGTTTACATACAGAATTAGCTGTCTCTCTCAGATGATATGTAAGGGGTAATCCACGGCTAGATGTGCATTAAACGATTTTAGTGCATGATGTGGAGGAAATGATCCACTCGTTCAAATCGTTTAATGCACACCTAGCCATGGATTACCCCGCCTATACCATGGTCTTTCCACAATTAATAATGTTAAAGCTGTCATTGGTTTAGAAGTGCAAACTTTGATTAGAAGTTTAAAATGATCGTTAATTTCTATTAGTTAGGTCGTTAGATCTGGAATTTTGCCCATTATAAATCAGACACAGAGGTAAAGTAGTGTGATGAGATTGCATTTATTTGAATGAATTGACAGATATCTATCAGAGAGAGAGAGAAGGAGAGAGAGAGATCAAGCGTGTATGAATTACGTGCATCATAGGTGCCTCTCAGCAGTCAGTGTTGCGCAGCAGTAGTGTAGTAAAACTAAGAGTTGAATTACTTCAGAAACAGTGATGGTACCACCTCGTTGCTGAGAAATATCATGTAGCTTTTCACCAGCAAAGCTATTTTTATTGTTAAAGTTGCAGAAAGCGCTGGCAAGATGTGTCTGTTCATATGAATGTCTCTGTATGCTCGAGTGTCTGTGCGTGTGTGTGCATGTAGGCTGCGCATTGACCAAGAAATGATTACGGTGATCAATCTGACGGGAACTACCTGTGCAATAAACGGTTATAATGCACACCTTCCAGCCAATCAGAATCCAGTATTCACAGTGACCATGGTATAAGCATAGTTAATGCTTAAGATTCATAATGACTGTATGATATGTATTGCTTTATTCCAAAGTTCATAGAAACCTCTTTACGGCTAATGCTGCAGAGATGGAGGTCGAGAGGACCATGAAGAGGTGGCTCCAGCTGGCATCAGATCAAGAGTGTGAGTGCAAGAGAAGTCTTTTGCAAAAGGAAGGTATGTAGTGTTTTAACTGTGGTGTTTTTGTGGTATTTGTTAAAATGTTCCTACTGTAGTTTATTTTTAATTGTTTATAAAATTTTTTTTTAAAAAATCCTTGCTGTTTTTAAATGGTGGAATTTGTGTGTGTGTGTGTGTGTGCTTGGTAGCTGGGTGGGTACACAGTTGCGGTCGGAAGTTTACATACCCCTTGCTGAATCTACAAAATATTAATGCTCTTAACAAAATAAGATTGATCCTGTGCAATCGTTGGGAACTACATTGTGCGAAATGTCCGCGTCGCTTCAACAAAGGGTAAGGTGCACACACAATTTTTCTTTTGCTTGTGTCCTTGATGTCGCTGAGCAGCTACCAGGAATCCTGAAGAAGGACGAGTGCATTGGAGCAGTCGTGCCGCATGCGGGGGCAAACATCAGGCTTCGGCAGACAGAGGTTCTGAAGAGGGCCAGCCTGATCGAGACGGTATGAGGCAGATCACCCACCGCGAAGATCATCGTCTCTGGACCTCTTCCCTCATACAGATGTGGAGCTGAAAAGTTCAGTAGACTTCTAGCATTAAATGATTGGTTAGTTTCTTGGTGTAATTAACAGGAATCTGCTGTTTGTTAATAACTGGAATCTGTTCTGGGAGCGTCCTAGGATGTTTCGTCCTGATGGCCTGCACTCCAGCAGCTTCGGAGCGGAACTGCTGTCTGACAACATCTCCAAGACACTACAAACCAAGTGACTGCCTACCGTAAGCACATCTTCCTACAATAATGTTCATCATAAGCAATGTTCAATTAATAGTTTAACACCTGTAGTACATACTATGGAGACTGTGTCTGTTCCCTGAGCTATACAAATACATAGACAATTTCAGAATGTTTGTTTTAGTAACCTAATTAACCTAAAATTATATCATACTGAATGCACATCCAGCACCTTTAATCTGAAGCTAGGGCTATTAAACATTAGATCTCTTGCGTCTAAGGCTCTTATTGTTAACGAAATCATTACTGATCAGGGATGTAATTTAATGTGTTTAACGGAGACTTGGATTAAACCAAACGAGTACCTAGCATTAAATGAAGCCAGTCCTCCTGGATACAGCTATGTACATCAGCCTCGTTCAACTGGTAGAGGAGGAGGTGTTGGTCTCATCCATAGTCAAAATCTAGGCGTCACACAAAAACCTAGTCATAAATTTAATTCTTTTGAAATTCTTTATACCAGCATAACTTATGTAGCCACTAAAAATAAGTAAATTCCACTAATTATTATTTACCGACCCCCAGGGCCATATACTGAATTTCTTAGTGAATTTGCAAACTTTATCTCAAACCTGGTTGTTTCTGTAGATAAAGCATTAATCGTCTGTGATTTCAATATTCATTTTGATAACCTGGAAGACCCTCTGAGAATAGCGGTTGTGTCCATCTTAGATGCAGTAGGGATTAATCAGAACGTAATCGGACCTACTCATAATGGTGGTCACACTCTTGACCTCATACTAACATACGGATTAAATATAGAAAATATTGTAATTTTTCCACAGTCTGAAGTTGTCTCAGACCATTATCTTATCTCGTTCATAATACATATTGATCATAATATTTCCACCTCCGCTACCGTGTAAAACGTACTTTCACATCAGCTACTGCACCGAGCTTCATAAATAACCTCCCAGAGACATCAATTATATTTGGATCACCGTCTGATCCCACAGAACTCGATCAGGCAACTGAAAGCTTGGAGTCAACACTCCGCTACACGCTAGATAGAGTGGCTATAACGATCAAACGCGAACCTTAAAACAGACAACTCGACAATTAGAACGTAAATGGCATCAAACCAAATTGGTGATATTCCAAACAGCATGGAAGGAGAGCCTACTGAAATATAGAAAATCTCTTAAAAAAAAAATCTATTTCTCCACCTTAATAGGAGATAAAAAAAACAATTCTAGATTTCTATTCAACACAGTAGTAAAATTTACTAGGAATAAAATCACTACAGAGAGAAACACTCAATCATTACATAGCAGTGAAGATTTCATCAAATTTTTGGTATCAAATCATTGGTAAAGTTGAAAATATTAGATGTGAAATTCAGGCTATTAAATTAAAACCAGACAGTATTATAACTCACCCTGTAGATGATAATATAGCAATATCGGATCAATGTTTAGAATGTTTTACTCCCCTTAGAGAGACCAAACTAGCTTCATTAATCTCTTCAGCAAATTCATCAACTTGCTTACTAGATCCTGTGCCTACATGTTTCTTAAAAAGATTTGTCCAGGAGTAATTGAACCACTTTTAAATATAATCAACTCTTCCCTTAGCACTGGCTATGTACCTAAATCACTTAAACTAGCAGTTATTAAAACCCTGATTAAAAAACCTGACTGACCCGTCTCAACTGTCCAGCTATAGACCAATATCACATCTCCCCTTCATCTCCAAGGTCTTAGAAAAGGTTGTACACAGCAAAGTTATGCTCGTACTTACACAGGAACAACATTCATGAAATGTATCAGTCAGGATTTAGACCTCATCATAGCACAGAGAGAGCGTTAGTTAAAGTAGTAAATGACCTTCTACTGACCTCTGATCAGGGTTGTGTCTCGTTGCTTGTGTTACTTGACCTTAGTGCAGCTTTTGATACTATAGATCACACTATTCTCCTTGATAGATTAGAAAATGTTGGCATTAAGGGAACAGTCCTCTCCTGCCTCAGGTCTTATTAGACCGATCGTTATCAGTTCAGTTCGTAGATGTAAATGGAGACTTCTCCACGCATACCGAGGTTAAATTTGGTGTTCCACAAGGTTCTGTTTGAGGCCCACTGCTTTTTACTTTGTATATGCTACCTCTAGGTCAAATTATTCGTAAACATGGAATGAACTTCCACTGTTATGCTGATGATACAGAGCTGTATGTTTGCAACTGAACAATAACAATAAACAACAACTGAAGAATAGCGAAAAACTCCAACTGTTTTGTAAGTCAAACTTTTTAATGTTCACCTGGAATTTGACTCAATAATAATAAATCTCAGAATAATAAATCTATATGTTTACATGAACTGAAGTTTTTGATCATAATATCAAAATTGTCTCACAATCCTAAATGATGGAATTGTATCTTATGTTGGACCATGTATGCCAGAGATTTTTTATTTGAATTTCTTGTAGCGTGCTTACTTGAAGACGATGAGGCGGAGCAGCATCGGAGAGACAGTTCGCTCCATTCTCCAAAGAATCGGGGAGAACAGTCTGTGGTGTATGTTTTCGTTGAAAGCGCCAAAAGGTGGGAAGCTGGCTTTGACTGATCAGGATGAAGTGTATGGCCTTGTACACTGTGAGTATGAAGGATAAAAAATGTATACCGTAATTTTCGGACTATTGAGCGCACCTGAATATAAGCCGCACCCACTAACTTTAAAAAGAAAAAAAATTTTGTACATATATAGGCCGCACTTGTCTATAAGCCGCAGGTGTCCACGTTGTAACGCGAGATATTTACACAGAAAGATGTTACACAAATAGATTTTTTAAACTTTTAATTAAATACGTACCTTAAATGCTTTTTTCCTGAACAGTGCGTGCCAAGCTTACGTGCAGCAGCTCTATTTCCTTCTTCAACAGCCAGATCGATCGCCTTTAACTTGAAAGCTGCATCAAATGCATTTCTTCGTGTGTTTTCCATGATGAGGGTGTGTGCATGAAGCGCAAATGACTGATCTGAAGAATTTAGTGTGAGTGTGTTTGATTTAATTCGAACAGTTTCATTGGTCCACTGTGACCTGTTCGGTAATTTCATTGGTCCGATGTGACAAGGCTAAATATTTTGGCGGCATGAAGCTCGTTAGCCCATAAAAATCCATAAATTAGCCGCATCATTGTTTAAGCCGCAGTGTTCAAAGCGTGTGAAAAAGGTAGCGGTTTATAGTCTGGAAATTACGGTACATGACGGTATATGCCTCCTTTGCAAACTCTTGAGAAGAAAGTCTTGCCTTCAGAAAACGGACATTTTCTCTGTTATTGCATTCCAAGGCTGAATGTTTTTGTTGATATTTATGTTACAGATATTGCCGAACAAGCACATGGACGTGAATATACTGTTGCCGGTTGCAGAGAGGCCATCGGCAGCTACCTAAAAAATGCCCCAGGCAGGAAAAGTGTCAAGAAACACATTATGTGTTTATGATGAAGGTTAGAATTTAAATCTACAACTTCTGTGGTTCTTTTTCTTTTCTCATTCATACAAATGTGCCATTGTGTAACACTGTTGACTGACTCATTAGTTTTTATATCCCTTTGAAAAGCAAAAACCTTTCCACTATGCATATAACTGAAAGTGCATACATGCTCCAAACCTTTTGTGAATACTGATGATTGATTTGGAGGTTTCAAATTTTGAGTGAATTGTGGTTCACTTTCTTGCGATCAGGAATGTGTAGCTAATGTCTGTAGTTTACTGATTCCGAAATTGTTGGTTCAGACTGCATCATATAGTACTAGTATATAACAATGAAATGAAATGCCATATATTCAGATATATCCACTGTCTGTTCACAGCAGAGCTACATGGGATCTCTAGTGCGTCCTGCAAGAATTGGGCCTGAGTCCAGTTCAGATTCAATTTTGTAATTCCTCTCCCTCGCGTGACAGCCTCCAAACAGTACAATTCTAATGAGCTTGAATATACGGAGAATTCCATTGGGTTTGATGTCTGACTAATAATTTTTTTCTTTGATTAGCAATACATAGGAACTATATCTGGCTATTTTGTGTGTTACAATATTGAATGTCATTTTTCAGCTTTTAACTTCGTCTGCATTTACTAAAATTCATGCATGTTTATTAAAAATATTCATGGAGTTTGTTAAACTATATAATTGTTGTCTGTCATTCATAAGATTCGTCATGTGAATTCCATAGACCAGAATCTAACATCCACATTATTGAAGCTTGTTTAATTACGGGTTTGTTAAAGCATGCGGTATGTTATATGCTTTAATTGTATCTTGCCACATAATGTTGGAAAATGAGTACTTGTGTACTTTTCAAGAAATTAGATACAAAAAGGATTACACATATCTGATTAGAAAAAATAGCATCATAATGTGTGTAACTTTGTGTATAAATATTGTGTAGTGTATTTACACCACATTATGAGGTGTATATACAGGCAATTACAAAATACTATGTGCATGTTGTTGAGTCTTTCTGGAATTCTATATCCCTGTTTTATAAAGCACTGAATGGTTTGGGTCCAATATATATTTCTGATCTACTGGTACATTATGAACCATCCAGACCTCTGAGGTCATCTGGAACAGGTCTGCTTTCTGTTCTCAGAGTCAAAACTAAATGTGGAGAAGCAGCATTTAGTTTTTATTCTCCACATATCTGGAACAAACTCCCAGAAAACTGCAGATCTGCCAAAACTGTCAGTTCTTTTAAATCAAGACTGAAGAATTTTCTTTTTGCTGCTGCTTTTAAATCAATCATCAAGGTATTTTAATTAATATCTTATGCTGCACTGTAACCTTTTTAATCTGTTTTAACCTGTTTTTTATTTGTTTGTTTTTATTACTTTTTTTTTAATTTATTTTATATAATGTGTATGAACTCTTTTTAATGTCTTCTTTTTAAATGTTGCTTTGTGTTGCTTTTATGTAAAGCACTTTGAATTACCCTGTTGCTGAAAATGTGCTATACAAATAAATTTGCCTTGCCTTTGTGGATCTTCTCCAGTGAAATAGATGAGGCCACCTACGGAATGCATTAATTTACATAGGAGCAGCGATGAGAATAGAAATGTATTTCTAATATTAGTTGAAATTTCAAAGATTAAGGTAATGTATCATACATTATTACATTACAACGATAATTATCCTGAACGGGTTAAAAAAGAAGACAGAGATTAATAGTAATATCATGTCAGATTTCTTACCCAGAATACCGCTTCTGGGGAAATTGCCGTTCCCGAGGGTGGACACACGAGGGCAGTCAAGCTCCATCCAGCACAAGACACAACGCCGCCTGGAACAGAAGGCAGATTTGGGCTACTGTACACAGACACAGCTCATCGGCGTTATTACTGTGCATTGTCTAGTTTTCACATAAGGACAATACACGGCTCTTCTGCACTGTTCATCATCTAAAAAACAAACATTATGTAATATACATAGCAGTATATTTATCATAATAAAGTTCACTCATTAATAACGAATAATAAACATTTCTATAACCCCCCCCCCCCCCATGTTGAGATATATATATATATATATATATATATGAAAGGAAATTCTCTTATATCATGTACTCTCTTATATTATGAACTGCTATCAAATACCTATGATGAATAATTTAATTACCTCTTTGAATAAACTGATCACTTGCCATCTTTATTATAGTAGACTTATTTTGTAGTATGACCTGTGTGATGCTGTGTGTTTTGTCTAAATCTGTCTGGCCCCTGCACCAGTAGAAACTGTCCACGCACTGCTTCTTATCAATGTGTATAAATACTCTTGGTTTGCATGAATAAACTCGGACGTCTCCGTGAGCATGCATGTGTCCGTGTGTGTTCACTTAGGCTCCCCAGATCTCAAACGCTCTGAGAAAAACCACACCTTCTAGCTCATAGCAGCACAGAACTAAAAGTTAATAGAAGTAAATAATTGTAGAACAGGCTGAAAGGGCTGACGGAGATCTGAAGACATAAATATGAGATTCCATGAGATACTTGGAAATCTAACTATATATATATATATATATATATATATATAATGTCCCCTTCTCTCTGTACCACGTTCTAAATATTCAAACTGCCCAAGAAAGAAAATTTGCTGTTTTCTGAGACGGTGAAGTGGCTCTTAAAAGAGCCTTTGTGTATATTAGACGAAGTTGTGGTTTACACGCGTTCTCCGCGAATACGCCGGGCCAGCTGAATATCCTTGGGCATGATGGTCACTCTCTTGGCCTGCGTTCTCTAGTTTTGACATATCAAAAACAGTACACGGAGCTTCTGAACTGTTTACCAGCATTATTATTATTATTATTATTATTATTATTATTATTATTATTATTATTATTATTACATTTTTAAAGAACATACCCTCGATTCTTGACATGGAAATGTTGTTTGTAAGTTTACATTGAAATAATATATCCAGATATCTGTACAGCTGCTTTGTGACAATGTCCATTATTAAAACACGCTACATAAACTAACAAAATGCAAAGGTTAGATACAGCAATGATTTAATACAACTCCGTTCAAATGCATACAGAGGCCTGCTCAGACACCACAGCGTTTAAAAACTCGACATTCGCGGCGTCATAAACGGGGGAAATGGTCACGCATACCACCAGGACATGTCTAGCACTCTGAACGCTGCTCCGATTTCACTATATATGTGCGCGCGCTGGCCAGACAGACGGAAAGAGACACGGTATACAGACAGCACACCAACACATTTAAAGCATATTCACACATGATGATGATGATGATGATGATAAATAGTTTGATATTTCTGTAAAGTTGCTTTGAGACAATGTCTATTGTAAAAGCGCTATACAAATAAATAAAAATTGAATTGATAAATATACTGCTATGTATATTTTATAATGTTAAAGTACACAAATTGATTTGTAATATGAAAATATTAATGTATTTCTAATGTTATTAGAAATTTCATTCTCATCACTGCTTCATGTGTTCCCTACGTGGCCTCATCTACTTCACTCGAGAATATCCACAAATAGGGAAGAACATTACAAAGATAGGTAAAGTATACAATAATTATTTGGAGGGCCCACGGGGTTCCTCAGGGTTGGCTGCTGCAGTGCCCGATGGCTTCATGTAGGCCATCTTGGCCTCATTTTCCACCACATCAGCCATACATTCCTGTTCCAAGTTCAGGAGATGATCTATGGCTTCATCAACCATCTCTGGACGGCCAGTTACAGTAACCAAATTGGGATCTGCAGCTCCACTCTGAGGAAACCGAAGATCAACTTTAAATTCATCCATGATTTTGTGGATACCCTTGGTACAAGCACCAATAATGCAAGCATGAACTCTGCTGTCCAAGGTAATGTCCTCAGATATACTTTCCTCCAGTTCATCAACAATGCCTTGGATAGCATCACATGCTGCTATAGCATTCTGCTCATAGCCGGTGATGCTGATCTGGTCCTGGTTCTCGTCATATTTCTCAGGGAACTGGATGTTGACATCATGGTCAGTATGGATCTGGGTGATTATGGCACCCTTGCGAGCAATGATCTTGGGATGATATTTGGGATCCACAGTGATAGGAGCTTCAAGTTGACCAAGAGCCCGATCCTCCTGTTCAGCCTGCAGCTCTTTGATGCGCTCAAGAAGCCCTTCTTTAGCATGGTCCAGGTGAGTGGCAAGGCCTGTAACGGAAATTATGTCGGACTGGAGCTCAGGAGCAGGCACTTGAATATTGACCTCAAATTCATCCATCATTTTGCAAATGCCACTTCCTTTCTGCCCAGTGATGTAGCGATGAAGCTCAAAAGGCACTTCTCCTTCAATGCTCACATGTACCAGAACCTTCAGGGCTTCCACTGCAGCCTCACGTCTCCATGTAATATTTCTTGGCTAACTACCACAAACTTGGAACAGAATACCCCTTCAGGGAAACTGCCGTTCCTGAGTTTGGACACACGAGGGCAGTCAAGCTCCATCCAGCACAATGCCGCCTGAAACAGATGGTAGGTTTGGGCTATTTTACACTGACGCAGCTCATCAGCGTTATTACTGTGCATTGTCTAGTTTTCACGTATCAAGGACAATACACGGAGCTTCTGAACTGTTTCACAGCATCATCATTATGATTTCATTTTTAAAGAACGCACCCTCTTCTCTAGACATGGAAATGTTGGGGTTTTTTAAGTTTACATTGTCACACAGCAGCTGTACACATATCTGGATATATTATTTCAGTGTCCATTCTTAAACACGACAGATGAACAAACAAAGAAAACTAACCACATGAAAAGGTTAGAAAGACCAATGATTAAATACTACTCCGTTCAAATGAATACAGAGGCCAGCTCAGATAACACAACGTTTAAAAACCTCGACATTCGCGGCGTCATAAAGGGAACAACCGTCCAAGCATACCATCAGGAAACTTATAGAACTCTGAATGTGACGTCATAACGGATCTTATGGCTCGCTGCTCCGATTTGACTATATATGTCTGTGCGCGCGCGCCGGGAGGACTGACCTAGACACGGTATAAGGACAGCACACAAACACATTTAAAAACATATTAACACATTAACATTATATCATGTACATAGCAGTATAGTTATCATAATAAAGTACACGAATTTACTGCTAATAGTAAGATTATTAATGTCTTTCTAATCTTATTAGTCATTTCATTCTCATCACTGCTCCTGCATAACTTCATGTGTTCCCTCGGTGGCCTCGTCTATTTCACTCGAGAATATCCACAAATAGGGAAGAACATTACAGAGATAAAGGCTTAAAATTGCTTGAATGATAAAAAGTCAATAATACGAAATCACTAGATAACTTTAAAGGGTTTATTTTCTACAGAACATGAATACAATCCTTTCACTCAAATAGGACTCCCCGCTGCAGACCCTCCTCCAACGTTTTCAAAAAAGCTCCTAGCGTCATATCTAGCGACTTTTTAGACAAACCTTAGCTACTTTCCGTAGAAGAGAATGGCCAGTACTGCCCGGTGAGTGTGAGGTCCTGCTTTCCCCCCCGGAGACACGCCTCTCTCTGCGGCTACTCTGTTCAGTGAGGGGCAGAGAGGAGCAGCACATTCATTCACTTCTAACTTTCTCTCTGAGAGATTATTTTCCATGGAAATATAGCACGAAATCACAGTGCACTCGTTGTCTTTAACTTATGTGTGTGGTGGTTTAGTCAGATGACGTCACGGTTATAAAATCAGGATTTTAACAGTGCAGATCAGCAGCTTGGAAAAGGTTTGAAAGTGAACTGCTGGTGAACATGTAGTCTCTTATTGGGCCGTGGTTCAGTCACTATTCATACTCGTCCTGTTGTCTGACAACAGAAACAGAAAAAATACGTAAATGAAAACAGCTTTATTGGGAATTTGGCTGTAAAGGGCTGACTTTAGGCAGAATGAAAATACGATGTAATGATGTAATGAATATGCTAATTAGTGCATGACATCATCTAGAAACGTGTGGACACAGTGCTCCTGTCACTCACTTGGAGTATTTTAACATTATAGTGAAGATAAATCAGTGCCTGGGAAATACAAATTTAGTCCATCACGGCTGGGAAAAGGAGCTATATTAAAATTGGCTGTGTTTTTATTATTATTATTAATACTAATAATATTTTTTGGAATTTAAAAAGAAGAAATAAAGAATATGTTTGAATGACATCTCTTGTATAGTCCGTTGAAAACAAAAGCATACACAGTATTGAAAAAAGTGCTTGAAAGTCCTGGAATTTCATTATGAAGCATTTGTACAGACCCTGTTATATGTACTATGTGATTGATGTATTAAACATGCCTCTTGATTTCTGGGTTTAGCATAGTTATACCTCGGTTTTGAGTTTAAACAATAGCTAGATTTACTGGAGAATATTGCTAGTTTAAGTTTCTCTCACAAATATTATTGAGTAGATAAAGTATATTCAGTAGCTTTTCTGGGATAGTGAGAATTTAGGTAATATAGTAGAAAACAAAACACTCCGATTATCCTGGTTGTAAGAACTGCTCATTCATCTGTACACCTTTACAGTTTTCACTGCAGATATATCATCAGCTTTATTGAACAAGACTCAGAATCCTTGTCACCTCCCAGCCAATCAGTCATCAGTCATGATGAATTTTGTATGGTTGGAAGCATGTTTAAAACACAGAAAGTGCTGAGATCATGTAAGAATGAGGTTTACTCACTGGCATAAATGTGTTCACTTTAACTTTGTTCCTTCCTTAAACACTTACCTGATTGAGAATTTCCAATGTTTGTAGAATGATGATTCTCAGTACAGCACATTACCAAATATTGAGGGATTTTTAATTTATTTATTTATTTGTGACAATTATGGGATTTTCTAATTTATATAAATATGTGAACATTTTTTTTTTTTACATGTTTTACACCTTATCTTATTTGGCTCATCAAGGTTCAGAGCATTCCATTCTCTTAAATCAACATTTCCATTGTTAGTATCAGAATCTTATTTAACATGCACATATTCAATAATCTGTAACTAAGACTCAATAAAGAAATTCTCATTACACAGTGTCCAGAATGTCTCTGAAACACTTCAGCCTATGATTGGCCATGGATTCCTGGGAGGACACTCTGAGGATTTCTTCTTATCACTTCACTGTAAAAAAACCAAAAAAAAACAACAAAAAAAAAACCAACCAACCCAAACCATTAAATGCTGGCTTCATCTTCTTTTAATTTGATTGTCAGTGCTCAACTCAAACCAACAGCAGTATTATTAATAATATCAGGAATGATGTGTCTAAAATCAACCACTGATTATATCCACTTGTTTGTTTTCTAGATTGTA
>NW_026521183.1:0-17500 GCF_001660625.3 Ictalurus punctatus
TTTGACCTTTGACCTATACCTGTCAAAACTACGGTACAATATATACAAACTATCTCTCTCTGTCAGCATCTCTCTCGCCGTGCTGCATGTGGAAAGAGTCGTCTATATATGTACTTGTGTGGGTGAAAGAGGGGGGTTATGGGATTGCTACAGTGTCCCAAGAGGGCTGGCGGCATTACCAGCGGATAATCAGGGGCTGATTGGAGGGTCAGTGGTTAAGCTCCGTCACTCATCGTTAACAGCATCATGTATGAGGAACGTGGAAAAAGAAAGATCCGGATTGAGCGACGGTGCAGAACAAAATCTGTATTCGTCTCTCCAAATCAAACAAAGCAACGTTATAAAGCAACAATTTTCATCAAACAGAAACCAGAGAAGAATCGTTAACTTCCTAACAATCCAACATTGTCAAACTCACTAATAAACTGAATACAATGACCAATATCCTGCTCTCTTATTGGTTAACAGCGCTGATCAACTCAAAATCCTACCAATATTCTCACTCAAAGCTACCATCAGCATTATATCGAATGACATTAACACACTTAACACACAACATGTAGCTCAGAGCTCAGTCTTCAGTTTGCACTAGAGCTACAAGGCTCTAAACTGTCAACAGTGTGGAAAGTGAACGCTTAAATCATCACACACTGGTTTTAAATCTATCTATACAAATAAAGAATTTTAGCTGCTAGTAGTAAAGGCATAATGCTTTAGGTTTCATGATGCTAAACCGCTAGATATAAGCTTCACTTGTTAGCTACAGCACATTAAGCTCATAGCTTCAGTGCAAAACTGAAAACCACAACAAACATTTCCCTAACTACATTCATAAGAAAGAGAGAAACCAAATGCAGTTTTTAAAGGTCCACGTTCAAGAACACATCTTGCTCCAAGCGAATTACCAGAAACACTGATATTTTGTAACTAAACCTAGAGCGGTGTAGACGTGTGTTTCTCCTGCGTCAGCCTTAGAGGAACTGCGAGACGAACTGGAAGAGTTTGTGTTTGTTCTCGGCCTGGAGGAAAAGAGGACTGATCTCTAGGTACCCGCCTCGCTCTGCCGGTCCTCCATCAGCACCTGGTACAAGAGAACACACTGTAATCCAGTCTGTACAGGATTTCGGAGGGTTTTTATAATTATTTTATATACATTATACATTTAATTTATTTATATTGTGATTATTGCGGCCAAAATGCTCGATTTTTCTGTGGCTTTTTTCAAATTTACGTTGTTTTTCACACAAAATTGTTTTGCGCGTTCTTCCGCGGTGATGTTGGTTGGTAAACGAGACCTTTTAGCTGTTACTCATGTTGACGGACATGAATCGAAGAGGAAATCTTGGCCCAGATCTGCAGAAAATCTGCGGTAAGTTTAAAACGTTGCAAGCTGTTCCGAATATTGCGGCGTTTGCTCGATTTCTGCTTTCGTTTCTGCGATCGCAAATGGAACCGTGGAAGAAGCTGTTCACAGGATAAACATATTTATGGCACACTTGTACGATATCCTGTGTGAAGTTTACTTGAAGACATGTCGGAGACTCTGAAAACGTGTGAGGAAAGCTTATCTGAGACTGAGTCTGCCATTTGGCAGAAACCCAATACCCTGAGGACAACATCCCCATGTGAAGCATGGTGGTGGTAACACTACAAAATGTGTACGTGTGTGTGTGTGGGGGGGGGGTTAGGGGATGGGGTGTGTTGGCTCAAATTTAGCCTATTACCCAAAAACACTTAAAATTCAACTTAGAAGCCAACACTCACATCTACCTCTGAGCCCAGTTGGAGATAGAAAAAAAACACCAGCCGTGAGTGAGAAGAAGCAAGGGTCCAGCTTTATTGTTCCATTCCACACACGAGATCCACACCGATGAGAATTCTCAGAAGTGATCTGATACCCTGAGCTTGAGCTCCAGTATTTATACTGTATTTACACAGTCAATAACCCATATGTTTCAAGAAGAGTTTGATCTCACTACCATAGGGTTAAAAAAGAGCTCATCTACCTTACTCTTATGTTCAAGAAAAGGGCTATTCCACTTACACATAGAATCAAAACCAGAGGTTTTCAAATTACACATAGAATCAAAACCCATGGATTTCTAATAACCACAGAAAGTCAAATCCACGGGATTTCAATAACCCAGAGACTCAAAACCAAGGGATTTGAATAACCCGTAAATCAAAGTGGAGAGACAAAACAATCTAGAGTGACCTTGGTCTTACTATTATCTCACGGGGGGGCAGCTTGACTCAGCCACCCTTATAAATGGCTCCTCATGGTTCTCTCTTAACATTAAGGCCTTCCTTGCGAGCCTGCATTTCTAGTTTATAATTTATTTTCATATTTGCTCTATATCTCCATTTTATATATAGTTATACTGCTTGAAAAATGGTTTACTGTACTTCCTACTTCATAATATCATTATATTACCCATCTACTGTTCCACATATCCTATTATCTGTTTTTTATAGAGTATTATCTATATATATATATATATATAATATAATATATATATATATATATAATATATTATATATATAAATAAGATATTACCCTTATAATATCTTAATATTCCTTTTATTATTCTTATAAAGTTATTGTAGTATGTGTGAGAGAGAGTGTGTGTGTGTGTGTGTGTTGTCTACTTGCCCGCCTTGACTGTACGAGTGTGTGTGTGTGTGTGTGTGTGTGTGTGTGTGTGTGTGTGTGTGTTATCACTCCTCAGCTCATACACTTCTTTTTGACTTTTTGACTAATAAACCATAGTGTATTACTCTTAAAGATCTAAGTAAAGTGTGAATCCAATTCAATATTCAATATCAGTCAATATCCGCCTCACACCGCTTCTGTGTGTCTTGGTGCCCGTCTTTTCTTCTTCTCCCCTTTACTGGATACTAGGTCTCCCTTATGTTTATTTCATGTCATTTTTATCCACAATAGGTGTCAGAAGTTGAAAGGGGGTGAATACTTAGGAAATGCACTTAAATAATGAGGAAAACAGTCTGAAGAACACTCAGTCGTCAGTATACACTAAGAATTTAGTCAACATTTTTTCTAGGGCACTCTGCACTGCGTTGTGGGGAACACAGCGGTTCTGACAAACCTCTGAGACAAAACAGCATCACGCACTGCAGTGATGCCTGTCTGTTAGTTTGCTTTGCCTCAGACTTATTTTGAACTGATCTAATGTTTTGTCTGCTTGTGGGTTGGAAGTCCGTGATAGTTATATAAGTAGATATTTATATAAATCTTCCACACACACACAAACATCATCCATCCATCACAGCACCACTTCTGAAGCAGGGGAAAACTTCAGCCACAACAACTACAGGAAACTGTTACCATTGCTCGAACGAGAAAGATTCTTATTAACGAACAACTTTTATATGGACAGAAAGATACAGTCCCGTCTGTTACTACTGGGACGACAAGACCAATTCTTTTTCTTTGCTGTAGACTGAAGACATTTTAGTTTGAGATCAAAAGATGAATATGAGACGAGAGTTTCAGCTTTTATTTCCTGGTATTTACATGTAGAGGTGATAACCGACATAGAACATAGCACGTTTTGTATCACACCAGCCAATTTGTAGGCGAGTAAAAATATTGGAACATGTGACTGAAAGGTGTTTTCTTGTTACCCAGGTGTGTCCTGTTAGATTGACTGTTTAAACAATAAATAGCGCTGAACATCTACTCTTAGTTTTGGTTTTAGCCTTCATTTTCACCTGTGAAGACTGCATCTGTTGTTAAAAAGGATAAGCCTACATGAAGATCAGAGAGCTGTCTATGGGAGAAAAGCAAGTCATTTTGAAGCTGGGAAAAGAGGGAAAAAGAATCAGAGGCATTGTTCAAACATTGGAGCATAGCCACTACAACAATATGGAATATCCTGAAAAAGAAAGAAAGCACTGGTGTACTGAGCAGCAGACACCATGGATCGGCCAAGGACGACAACAGCAGCTGATGACAGAAACATTGTGAGAGCTATGAAGGAACCCGACAACACAACAGTTAGTGACATCAACAACAACCT
Source organism: Ictalurus punctatus (assembly GCF_001660625.3). Classification (NCBI taxonomy): domain Eukaryota; kingdom Metazoa; phylum Chordata; class Actinopteri; order Siluriformes; family Ictaluridae; genus Ictalurus; species Ictalurus punctatus. Next base: position 4,041 of record NW_026521183.1, read on the forward strand.
CCACAGGGTAGGGGTGAAGGTCTCAGACACTTTGAGAGCAGAAACACAGGCCATACCACTTGATGCAGTTACTGCAAGCAAGGGATATGCATCAAATATTAAGTGTTATTTATTTTAACTTACTTCAAGACTTGTCTGTTCCTATACATTTCCTTTTTCCAGGAAATAAAAGTTGAACTTTCATCTCATATCTCATTGTTTGATCTCAAACGCAAATGTTTTTGGTGTATAGCACAAACAAATGAATCGTCTGTTCTAATATTAGCCTATTTAAAACAGCATTGAGTACAACGTGGGCCGTTTAAACTTTTCAGCCTTGAAAATCATCAAGAAAGGGGACTGTATATAAGGAAAAGCACCTGATAGCCATTGTGAAATCTGTAAAGTGATGCTTTGGGCCTGATTTGTTGGTGGTGGGGGAGGCGGTGACTAATGTTATCTGTAGTAGAGCCAATACGTTTGCAGGAAATAAAGCACTCCTTAAGAAAAATATTGTTTTATACAGAATCCCCGTATGTTTAAGATCATGACATGATTTAATAAGTGGTGCGCATTTGCACGATGGGTGCCAGTACTTTTGGAGCTACCGGTCTGACTCACCGGTATATACCCAGCTGGCAGTAGGTGTGTAAGCTGTAGGCTTGTTTCAGTCAGCTTCTCTTGACCAAGTGCAACATCAAACTCCATCTCTCCTCCTCCATATTCTGCCACCTCACACAGCAAGGCAGAGACAGCACAGGCTGCGCGCACACACACACACACACACACACACACACACACACACACACACACACACACACACACACACACACACACACACACAGAGTTCTGATTATTACTACTTACATTATCAAATATGTCTCCTTTACCACTGTTCATCCCTCATTCCTATTAAATGGGGTGTGGCTTATGAGACAGTCCCAGTGAAGGAGGTGTGGCCTTTGTGTCTCAGTCATAGTGAAGGAGGCATGTCCTGTGTCTCAGTCAAAGTGAAGGAGGCGTGGCCTCTGAACTTTGCATGTTACTGGATTATGTTTGTGGATTACTGTTTGGATTTACCTGCCTGTGTGTCTCTCAATAAAACTGTTCATACTGCACTTGCATCCTACCTTATTTTCATTGCATCACGAAATGTGACAGAATATTCTGCCGTAACATGGATGCAGCAGGAAGACAGGGGAGACATCACGCTACAATGGAGTAGCAGGACAATACCTTATCGGGAAACGTTCTGATTACTGACCTCAGATTTCTTGTCCGTGCAGTTCCCTCAACGGTACGCCGTTGAACTGCCGCCAGAGACAGCGGATTGAGCAGCTACCCGCTGGAGTGCCTCTTCAGCTGCCAGGAATATTTCTGCAGCCTGGCGTATCCCAAGCCTACTAAGAGACAGTGGATCGGGTTCTTGGTGTCCAGGTTTGCGGACCGGCCCGTGACTGGGCGAAGCAGCTGGTGAGCAGAGTCCTCTGCCCTCCAGGATGTCACTCAATTTGCAGAACTTTTTATGGAGGAGTTCACGCAGCCAGGGCAGCTTCATGGTCTGGATTTACTGGGGTGGAGAGTCAATGGACAGCCCCAGCCTGACCTGCCCTTTAAGCCTCTATTATGAGGGATTGACAGGTCAGCCTCCACCGATCTGCTTCAGGTTCCAGCCAATGTGGAGGAGGTGGCACTGACATGCATGTCTGAGGGCTGCAGGAGGGAGACCAAGCTACAATGCCCTACCTGCAAAAAACTGGGTCTCCAGGAAGCATTCTACTGCTCTTCCACTGCAAAGCCCAGTTACTGTCCCAAGTGTCTGTTAACCAGGACAACCAAGCCCTGCTCAAGCCCAAGTCTACTACACGGCCGACCAAGTTCTGCTCACACCCAAGTCTACTGACACGGCCGACCAAGTTCTGCTCACACCCAAGTCTACTGATATGGCCGACCAAGTTCTGCTCAAGCCCGAGTCTACCAACACGCCGACCAAGTTCTGCCATGAATTCCCCTTTAAGCAGCACGCTGTGGAGCATGTGAGCGCGCGTGCACGAGCAGGTGCACCTGCTTTTCCTTGTTGACAATCGTGACATTTCGACACGTGCATTTGTTATGTTTCTGTTATGTCTCCTCCCGTTCTGTCATTGGTTGTTGTTTCACGTGTGTCTGAATCGCCCTCAGCCATCAGCCATTACGAGGCTGATTATGTTTGTATATATACCGCACGCCTCCCAGCACACAGCGCGGAATATTGAGTTGTAGTAGATTAGTTGAGTGTCCTTACGATAGAGAACCAAAGTCACAGTTTATAGTTTCATGGTTCAATTCATAGTCATGGTTCATGTTTAGGTTCATTAGTTTAGTTCACGCTGGTTTCTCCGCCCCCAGTCCCGCGCTATAGTTCATGTTCATGAGAAAGAAAGAAAAAAGAAACATCCACCGTGTTTAAAAAACAAAAAATTAAAATAGAATGTAAATATATAACTGGAGCTTCTGTCAGCATTAGTATAAGACTTAATGTAGTGCACCTACTTATTTTAACTTGGTATGTGTTTGGAAAAATCAAAAAGCTTTAAAAAAAAAAAAAAAGGGCTGGATTGTAAAATTTAAAAAGAAAAAAAATTGTGCAGTCCATGGATTATTGCTCTGAAGATAAACAAGAAAAGAAAAAAGAAGACACCTATCATGGTGGTCTTTCCCTGATTCAGGATCTGAGGAGATGAAGGAGAGAACAGAGAACAGACCCAGCACAGAGAAAGGAGAGTCACATTCAGGGAGAAAAAGCACAGGGAGAAGGCTGGATGAGGTGCATTGTGGGAAGACACGATGGGGACTGTGTCATCTTGGAGGAAAACAAAGCGGTCACACTGATGTAGTCACTCGGTCCACAGTGTTATTGACCTCGTTTTTGTTGGAGTCCAGCCTTTGGCAGCGTTCAGACCGTGTGGAGATTCTCCACCACCTTCTTCATGCTCCTCAGCTCTCCGGGTGCGGCGTGGCCCGTCGCAACAGCGTTCCCTATGACAGAGGAAAAGAAATAAAGAAAACAAGACCATCATTGGAGATACACGAGCTATAGTTATAGACACTTAGTTATTGCTATTCATCACATTCGATCCATCACCGTTATAAAACGGCTTCTTTCCCACGCTGGTCCTGTTACTCGGTTATTGATGAATCATTCATTCCTGGCAATAGTTGAGCGTACATATTTGCTGGTCTATGGTCTGTTTTGTACTGTGTTATCTTTAATTTTTTTTGTGGAGTCACCGAGTTGTCAAGTTATTATTCTGACAGGGTCATGTGATTAGCACGGCAACAGCTGGACTACATTCCGCTAACAATAATAATAATAATAATAATATAATAATAATAATAATAAAGCTAAATGATGAGTGTAGGCACAAGGTCCGTGTGTTTAATAACAGAAAGGCTAACTTAGTGCATATTCTGCATTTATAACCTATAGTATCACTATACATACACTCACTGGCCACTTTAAGACAAACACCTGTACAGCTGCACAGCTGTGCAATTATCCAATCAGACAACCATGTGGCAGCAGCACAGTGCATAAAATCATGCAGATATACATCAACGGCTTCAGGAAATGTTCACATCAAACATCTGAATAGGGGGGAAATGTGCTCTCGTGACTCGGTGGCATGGTTGTTGGTGCCAGACGGGTATTTGCGTATTTCAGAAGCTACTGATCTGCTTGGAATTTCACAGCCTCCTGAGTTTATTCAAGATGGTGCAAAAAACCATCGAGTGGCGGAACTAAGAGTGGAAACAGCTTGTTGATGAGCGAGATCAAAAGAGAGCTCGATAGCTAGACTGGTCCGAGCCGAGAAGAAGGCTACCATAAAATGGAAAAAAAACAAACAAAAAAAAACATGCCGAACCTGAGAAGACGTCCACATTTTATCTACATGATTTCATGTATTGGATAACTGCATGAATGAGCAGGGATATACCAATGAGTGTATAAATCTGTACTGTACTATTAGAAAACCATTTAAACAATTCTCACAGGTCCCAGTCACATAGCAATACAGGTTTCTGCTCTACTCTTTTCTTACAACAGTGATTCATTCATCACGGAACAGGACAGGGCTATGTTTACAGAACTAGGCCATTTGAATGACTTTACTCCCAACTCTCAGTGTACCACGCCAAGTACAGGATAAAACACCATAGGTGTGCTGTTCCAGATAAATAATCAACGACAGTGACTGAAGGCGAAGTAAGCCCCTAAAGCAAGGTCATAGCTTTAACTACGGATCCAAAATCAGACTCTTAGAGGGCTTTCGCACTGGCAGCTCAGTCTGAGCGCGGTTTGTGTGTAATGTGAAAGCTGTCACATGGACCGGGAAGCACAGCGCGGTACCGGACCTGAGACTACCTGAAGGAGGTGGTCCTAGTTCGGTTGCTCTGGAACCGAGCCACGATTCCAGTGAATATGAACGCAAATCGTACTCCGTTCCGCGCTTATTCAGGAAGTAAAGTAACCTGCGCGTGCATTTTAGCTGAGGACGGCATCATTACGACGTAGTCTCCACAACGCACGTGTACCATGAGCGGCAGGGGAATTTGTGGGACACAGAAGAGGTCCACTGCTGCGCATAATATCTGTTGCACCTGCGTTCGAGTGAGTCTGAACCCAGACCAACGGGGGGATCAATCGCACTCTGATTTGGACCGCAGCAAACATGACCCGTGTGACAACTATCATACTCAAAGGCTACCTTATGCTTTATGTTCTAATTTTATTAGTTCCCAAGTGTGGTTCATACCACCAGGGTCACTCCCTGTATTAACAAAGGTGAACTGTCAGGAATTTCTTGCCATTGGATTTTGTGTTTATATACTTCGTTATTTTGCTATTTACTGAATGCACTTCATTCATTTAGTCGGGTTTCCAAAAATTCTGACAATCCTGACTCGGCAACCTACAGCGTAATGTCCGAAATCCACAGGCGTGAAAGTTTCCTCACTCAAACTCGGGATTCTGACACTCTGACATAAGCGTTTGCACATTTGCATTTTAATTAATGATACAGTAAACACGTGCATCAAAACCAATCTTATAAATTGGATGGTAGCAGTAGTAAGATAATAGTAATAGTAATAATAGTCCGAGCTGTTATTTCAGTTTAACACACACACGCGCGCAACACACGGAAGCTCAATCAGGTGATACAGAGTCCAGCATTTCACAATTCTCTCACCTGTTCATCGTCGTCATCGAGGAATCGGATGTTGCTCATTCTATTCGTGGCTCTGTTGTCCCACGTGTCATCAGCCACATCGTTCGCGAGACTCTCCAGAGCGCCATAGCGTGCCAGGTTATCAGAACCTACATATACACACACAGACACATTCCACTATCACGTCTCACCTCACCATTCCCAAAATATTTTCCCAAAGCTGAAGGTTAAGCCAAAATAAAGTAACCTCAACTGAAGAGTTCACCTGCGATACCCAGCAAGTAAAAATGTCAGATTAGGGCTCCGATTATACTCGACTTGTATAAACCCGGACTTATTTAGAGGCTTTGTGCATGAGTGTCTGTGCTCCTGCTCAGTCTCCGTCTCTCCCTCCCTCCTCCCCTCAGTGACCTAGCTTCCATGGGTTTTCCACCCTCATCAGTCCGTATCACCACAAATGATCATAATCCCTCGGCCTAAACAGAAAACACAGCTGCTACTCACAAGAGGTTAAGAATGACAAACTTTCTATTCGTCTTTATCGACACTACGTTTACATTCGTAGGCAAAATATATATAGATATACGAAATTAATTCTGGTGCACTCTCAGTGCACAGCAGTGGATGTGATGCCACTTGCCACTGTGGTTAGTGCTTAATAGCGACGAGTGTGGTTAGGCAGAGATGAGCTTCTTTAAGCCATGCAATCCAGCGGGTGTACATAAAACAGCTCAGGTGCAGAGAGAGAACGTGCCAGACAAGATCAGAGATTTTAGGCTCTGTCTACTTATCAAACATTCCAAAAAAATTTATTCTTCTTCTATAAGAATATGTGCTAGACAGGCACAGAGCAAATTAAAATCCTACAAGCCATGCCATTTAGGGCTCACGTTGAGCAGAGACCTTCTCAAACACAGAATTCATACATACGGAGTGCTAATGTTTGCATACGCATAGGACAAAATAGCGAAAACAAAGAAATATAAATGATATGGGGGGAACATTTCGTGAGTTGTTTTTCTTTATTATCAAAAAAAGAAATGATCAAATGAACTATTTTAAGAATGAATAAGAAGAACTCAGGGTTGCCTCCACCACCACCAAGAAGTGTAGTCCATTCCTTTAGTCTCATTACTAATCTGTATGTCTCAAACTCAAATACCCTTAAAATACATGCCTCAAAAAGCAAGACAGCTATTGAAGAAAAACTATTTCTGACATTTGACCTTGTTTGGATCAACTCTAAAATCTAATATCAGTTCATCTTCTGTGTACAGTCACGATTCTATATAAATCCTCCAAAACATACTACCTCCACCACCTGGTGGCTTTTAATTCCCTCAGTTGTAATATATTGGCTGCCTTGCAGTTCTCCCCTGTAGTTCTGGCCTTGTTTCCCACTGAAGTTAAGCAAGGTTGAGCCTGGCCAGTACCTGGATGGGAGACCTACTGGGCAAAACTAAGGTTGCTGCTGGAAGTGGTATTAGTGAGGCCAGCAGGGGGCGCTCACCTTGTGGTCTGTGAGGGGCCTAATGCCCCGCTATAGTGAGGAGGGACACTATACTGTAAAAACAGCACAGTCTTTTGGATGAGACGTTAAACCGAGGTCCTGACTCGCTGTGGTCATTAAATATCCCAGGACACTTCTCGTAAAGGAGTAGGGGTATAAGAAAAAGGCTAGAAAAAGATCTGACAAGTTATCTTGATTGCACTTGCATCGCAAAAAGCCACTATTTTAACAGGAGTGTGTAGACTTTTTATAGCCTCGGTAGATTGGTATACGTGTGCGGCACGCACCACACATGCTGTTCCTGGCTTGAAATGCTACGGATTATAATATTCATAATCGAAACAGTACATGATCTATACTTCAGCCTGTACTGTGCTGAAGCAAAAAAAAGCGTTCTTAAGTTTAAAAAAAATTAATAAAAATTAAATGTTCTAACTGCCACTGAGCACAAGCAAACAGATCAATGAAACTTAAGAACCTTATTTGATCATATGCAAAGTCATGTCATTCTGAGGTAGAACAGGAATAATGCTTTGAAGTGCTTTCTTGTCCGTTATTAAAATCATCCAGTCATTTTCAGGTTTCAGCTCTGTGCTTCATGCTGGCACTTTCAAGTAACTTTGTAGGCTGAAAGCGATCGCCACTAGAAGCAGGTATGTCGAGTATCACTTCAGATATGGAACTGTTCTGCCGCTGACACTAATTAAGTCTCCGTGGATTTCTATGAAAGCGGACTTTTCTTTATGAAGTTAAAAATAAATAGAAAATTGTGCTGTTGTAGAGTTTCGAGAAAAAGAAATTATTCATGCTGTTTGGAAATACAGCGTTATACTGTGTGTGTGTATATATATATATATTATATCGACTTATATATATTTTCTGTTTATATTACACTAATTATATATATATATATATATATATATATATATATATATATATATATATATATATATATATATATAATTAGTGTAATATAAACAGAAAATATATATAAGTCGATACCACAGTGTGGTATAAAAATAAATAAAAGAATTTAATTAAAAACACTCCTGGAGGACACTGATACTGCAAAGAGAGAGAGAGAGAGAGAGAGAGAGAGAGATTTTAGTTATCCTAAATGTGCACACACACACACACACCCCTTATACTCTGAATGCAAGCATTAGTTTAAATTCACTGATACGGTGTCAGGATAAAAAGATTTATTAAAAGCATGAACATGTGAATAATTATTAGTGACATGAGGCTACATTTAGCTGACAGGACACGGGCTGAATGGAGATGCATGGTGGCCCATTAAGAGGTAGTTTATAACACTGCAATGCGTTAGCATCATTAACAAATAGAGAGAGAGAGAGTGGGGGAGAGAGGGAGAGAGAGTGGGGGAGAGTGGGCAGAGAGAGAGAGAGAGGGATTTGAATTGAATTTGAATTTCAAAAGCCTTTTTATTTACATGATTTTAAAACTACAATGACCTATTTCGGTCCCACAGAGTCATTTCAAATAACACTAACTAAATAGGCAGGGCAGGGCGTGGCAGGGAGGCAGATAGGTACATACAGTGAGGGAAAAAAGTATTTGATCCCCTGCTGATTTTGTACGTTTGCCCACTGACAAAGAAATGATCCGTCTAATTTTAATGGTAGATTTATTTGAACAGTGAGAGACAGAATAACAACAAAAAAATCCAGAAAAACACACGTCAAAAATGTTGATTTGCATTTTAATGAGGGAAATAAGTATTTGACCCCTCTGCAAAACATGACTTAGTACTTGGTATAAAAACCCTTGTTGGCAATCACAGAGGTCAGACGTTTCTTGTAGTTGGCCACCAGGTTTGCACACATCTCAGGAGGGATTTTGTCCCACTCCTCTTTGTAGATCTTCTCCAAGTCATTAAGGTTTCGAGGCTGACGTTTGGCAACTCGAACCTTCAGCTCCCTCCACAGATTTTCTATGGGATTAAGGTCTGGAGACTGCCTAGGTCACTCCAGGACCTTAATGTGCTTCTTCTTGAGCCACTCCTTTGTTGCCTTGGCCGTGTGTTTTGGGTCATTGTCATGCTGGAATATCCATCCACGACCCATTTTCAATGCCCTGTCTGAGGGAAGGAGGTTTTCACCCAAGATTTGACGGTACATGGCCCCGTCCATCGTCCCTTTGATGCGGTGAAGTTGTCCTGTCCCCTTAGCAGAAAAACACCCCCAAAAGCATAATGTTTCCACCTCCATGTTTGACAGTGAGGATGGTGTTCCAGGGGTCATAGGCAGCATTCCTCCTCCTCCAAACATGGCGAGTTGAGTTGGTGCCAAAGAGCTCCATTTTGGTCTCATCTGACCTCAACACTTTCACCCAGTTGTCCTCTGAATCATTCAGATGTTCATTGGCAAACTTCAGACGGGCATGTATATGTGCTTTCTTGAGCAGCGGGCCTTGTGCGCGCTGCAGGATTTCAGTCCTTCATGGCGTAGTGTGTTACCAAATGTTTTCTTGGTGACTATGGTCCCAGCTGCCTTGAGATCATTGACAAGATCCTCCCGTGTAGTTCTGGGCTGATTCCTCACTGTTCTCATGATCAATGCAACTCCACGAGGTGAGATCTTGCATGGAGCCCCAGGCCGAGGGAGATTGACAGTTCTTTTGTGCTTCTTCCATTTGCGAATACTCGCACCAACTGTTGTCCCCTTCTCACCAAGCTGCTTGGCAATGGTCTTGTAGCCCATTCCAGACTTGTGTAGGTCTACAGTCTTGTCCCTGACATCCTTGGAGAGCTCTTTGGTCTTGGCCATGGTGGAGAGTTTGGAATCTGATTGATTGATTGCTTCTGTGGACAGGTGTCTTTTATACAGGTAACAAACTGATATTAGGAGCACTCCCTTTAAGAGTGTGCTCCTAATCTCAGCTCGTTACCTGTATAAAAGACGCCTGAGAGCCAGAAATCTTTCTGATTGAGAGGGGTCAAATACTTTTTTCCCTCATTAAAATGCAAATTAATTTATAACATTTTTGACATGCTTTTTTCTGGATTTTTTTGTTGTTATTCTGTCTCTCACTGTTCAAATACAACAACCATTAAAATTATAGAATGATCATTTCTTTGTCAGTGGGCAAACATACAAAATCAGCACTGTAGGTGATAAAAATAAACACCACTTCCAAATGCATCTGAAAAACCACAGGGAGTATAAAAAAAATAAAAAGCAAAAAAAAAACACAATAGTAGAAGTTGATTAAATTTCACCTTTTCTTCTGCAACCACACATAATGCCCCTTCCAGACACCATATATTTTCAAACGATACACGATCCTTCAACTAAAACCAAAAGCAGTCAAGACGTTCCACAGGTAAGTATGCTCAACTCTGTCGAAAGCCTTTTCCTGATCAATTAAAACCAAACCACATTCCAAATTAAAAATCCTTCCAACCTCTACAACATCCCAAATGAACGAAATGTTATCGTGAATAAATCGACCCGGCACACAGTAGGTCTGGTCCGGATGGATCACCTCTTCCATGACTATACTAAGTCGGTTTGCCAATACCTTAGGAGAGCAGTCGGTATTCTACACAGAGAACTGAGACAGGTCTCCATGATCTTATGTCGTGTAGGTCTCCTTTCTTGGGCAACAGAGTCAATACTGCTCTGCGACAACTGAGTGGCAGCCGCCCCGTGACTAAACTGTCACCTAGTACCTCCAGTAGGTCTGCACCCATTTCAGGCCAAAAACTTATAAAAGTCAGCTGGTAGACCATCGATCCCTGGTGCCTTGCCACTCACCATACCCTGGAGGGCTCGTAGCAGTTCCTCTAGGGTCAACGCCCCTCCGAGGTCTGCATGCGTTTCCTTTGACGCCTGAGGGAGATCCTTCAAGAAGACGTTATCATGGGCCTGTTCAACGGAGATTTCACTCATGTACAGTTCCTTGTAGAAACCGACTGCTCTCTTTCGAATTTCTCTATGGTCCACTAAAAGTGTCCCCATCAGAAAACAGGCCATGTATCATCTTATTCTGACCATTCTTTTTTTCCAAATTAAAAAGAATTTCGACGGTGCATCCATACACTCCACATTCTGAAATCGCGACCTGACCAGAGCTCCTTGTGCGGTAACGTCTAGCAATTTAGTCAATAAACTCCTTTTTTGTTCTTAAATTTTCTATGCATACCTGCCGTCCTGTGTTTTTCATTAACTCTTGAAGCTCCATTATTTCGTTCTCCAAGGATGTCATGCGGAGAGTTGTGTCTCTAGTGACACTGGAGGTAGATTTCACACTTGTACAGTTCCTTGTAGAAACCGACTGCTCTCTTTCGAATTTCTCTATGGTAGAGAACCATACAATGGTCCGTAAATCCTACTGGTATATTTACACAACTTCTAAAAGCACTTAACTGGTGTTTAAAAGCATCAAATTTATCCAATCTGGCCATAGAGAGCATATTATTATAGGAGTGCACCCAGGTATACTGCTTTGCATGTGGTGAAAATTTCTCCAAATGTCCACAAGGTCACAGGAATTCATTAACTCGACTAGCCTTCTACGTGATGGCATATGGGGCTCTACATGATTCCTGTCTATACCCAGCTCTGTACAATTAAAATCCCCCCCTAGAATCAAAAAATCATCAGAGTCACAATTCTTCAGGACATTGTCTAAGGTTTGTAAAAATAACATTCTTTCAATGGCTGCAGTCGGGGCATAAACACACACAAAAACAACCCACCTATTCTCATATTGAGCTCTAACCTTTAACAGTCGACCCTTTATGATTTCATCAACTTGATAAGAACAGGGGATAAAATTATAGGAAAATAAAATAGCTACTCCCCCACTGGTAGATGTCCTATGACTTAAAAAGGATAACCCTTTAAACTCCCTGGCCCAGTCCGCAGCATTATTAGTGTCTGTGTGGGTTTCCTGAGCAAAGATTACATCAATTTTCTTTTGCTTCACCGTTTCAATAACAAAAATCTTTTATTTCTTTCCCTTGCTCCATTTAAATTCAACGAAGCAATTCGAAACTCGCTCATAAATATGAGGAAAAATAATAGATTTACGTACATGATGTCTAGGATTGACTATCACTATCGTTATTGTCTAACATTACATTGACTTTTGTAAGGATTTTCTTTAGACGGTATCCCTCCTGATCAGTGAAACCCCCTTCTGACATAAACCCACGTGTTTTTTTAATGAACTGTTCCACATCCGGGAAAAACTCGCCTATCCTCACATTCCTAGCATGTTTAGTCTTTTTCAGAAAAGCCCTGATGTCGTCCACGCTATATTCATGGCTCGAAAAGCCACTTAGATTTACACTACATGTTATACTACAGTCAGACTCTTCGCTCTCACTCTCACCTCCACAGAATTCAGCTCCTCTGCGACATCTTTCCTCTTAGCCTGTGCATGAGGACGTTTCTCCATCTCTTTCTCTGGGGCACCTTGAACACATTCTCTTCCGTATCCATATGAGAGCTATCATCCGCAACTTCATCAACAAGAGACAGATCACACTATCTAGTGACACCGTACTGTCCTGTGTATCCTTATCACATAACTCAGGCTCACCCTCAGCCTTCTCTTCTTCACCTGGTTTAGCACCGACACCCTGGTGAGAGGGAACAGCTTCAGGTGTCTCCACCTGAGAAGGTACTGCTGTTCCTCTCCCGGTGTGTGGGCCCCATCCACCCCAACACCCTCTCCAGCAGTAACCTCGTTACCAGCGGCCGCGTTAGTATCATTACCATTTTCGGGATTCACCCGTTTTTCTGGACAGGCCCTCACCAGATGACCAGATAAACCACACCCACAACACTTCATTGTAGTAGTAGTAGTGTAAATAACATAATTAAAATCTCCACCTTTACATTGAGTGTCAGATCCAGATCATTATTGTCCTTCAGAACCATGTACACAAACCGTCTAAAAGACACGATATGTTTTACACGAGGGGATTTACTTGTAGTCGCTATCTTCTTGATCTGAGAGACCAGTTTACCATAGCGGGATAGAGTTTGTGACAGAACCTCGTCCTTAATAAAAGGAGGAACATTCGACAGGATGACTTTTTTACACAGGGTTGATAAAGGAAGCACTAAGTGGAACACATCATCAATCACAACTCCACTGTCCACCATTTCGTTTACCAACTCCACTGTTTTCAGAAACAGCACGACGGCACTATTCATCCGGGCCGCAGACAGAATGTTGTCGTGTCCAACACTCTCCCCCACGGCCAGACTAACCTCCTCAACGCTGGCGGTAGTGGCTACTTTAATAGCATGCCGCCGCGTGAGGGAATCATACTTCCCCGTACCTGAGGAAGCCATGTTTCCCAAACAACACGGAAACAGCCGCCCAGGCCAGCGAGAAACACACACACACACACACACACACACACCTGCCGCGGCACACACACGCACACACACACACACACACACACACACACAACAACAATAGTAGATTTAAACTCCCTCAGAAAACAAAAACCTAAAAGGAAATCGTATTTCTGAAGAAAACAGATAGAAAATGAACAAGCGAACTTTGGAGCAGCGGCCTCGGCCACTGAGAGAGAGAGAGAGAGAGAGAGAGAGAGAGAGAGAGAGAGAGAGAGAGAGGGAGAGTTTCTGTGTGAGAGAATGTCTGTGTGTTAGAGAGAGAGTGTCTGTGTGTGTGAGAGACAGAGTGTCTGTGTGAGAGACAGAGTGTCTGTGTGAGAGAGTGAGAGTGTGTCTGTGTGTGAGGGAGAGAGTGTCTGT
>NW_026521183.1:20000-46638 GCF_001660625.3 Ictalurus punctatus
GTCATGTGAATATTTAGTGTTATACCGACTTCTGTAACTAGCTTCACCATGTAACGGATAGTTCGGTTATAAATAGCAGAGTCAGGCTTCCTAAATAGTTATCGATCTGAGCGCTGGATTGAGTTTAAAGCCTCTGAAATCGAGGACAGGGTGGACAGTAGTCTGGACCGAGCCGAGCTCATTAGTTCCAGTTATTAGTTTGTTATGAATCTGTAAAGCGCTGGGCGGTGGTGTGATGTGCTTCGATGTTGTAACTACAGCGCGCTCCTTTTATTCTGCGTCTCTAAACACCGCAGCTGAGCTGTGATCTGTGTGTAGAACAGGTTCTCACTCAGCACAGTTATTAGCAAGCACGGATATGGTTATTTTCTTACTCAGAACATCACCAGGGACTGAAAATCTCAATATATTAACATTTTCTTTAGAGGTAAAATGGCACGAAGTGGAAGAATAATAATTATAACTAGACCAGTACATTTCCTGAAGAAAATGTGAGCGGTGCTTGCCATGGTGAAATCGGGACAGGGCGCCAATACATTCAAGAGCCTCCCACATAGGGTGCCAATACTTTCGAGAGCTGGACAGATATGGCACCAGCACTGTTAGAGCCGGCTGTGTAGTGCGCCAATACTTTTTAGAGCCGACCGTCAAGGGCGCCAGTACTTTTGAGAGCTGGCTGTGCAGGGTGCCAATACTTTTGAGAGCCGGCCAGATCGTGTGCCAATATTTCTGAGAGCCGAACAGATCGTGTGCCAATACATTTTAGAGCCGAACGTGTACGGAGGAAATTTTTTACAGCTTTCTCCTTAGAGGGCCAATACTTTCGAAACTCAATGCCAGTCTATGGGAAATTTTCTGAATTTGAGCTTCCGTAGTGGGAATTCCGGCATTCCGATCGCTTATAAAAGTCATAGCACACTTCAATAAGCCGATCGATTCGACACCTCACCCGTCGATCTCCGACAAACGGTGCCGAAAAAAGTGGAAGAATAATAATAATTATTATAATAACTAGACCGGTACATTTCCTGAAGAAAATGTGAGTTTCGAGAGTCGGACAAATAGGTTGGTAGAGGGGTTTAGCATGATGCTCGCATGTTTTAGCATCATGCTAGCATGTTTTAGCATGTTTTCGCATCATGCTAGCATGTTTTCGCATCATGCTAGCATGTTTTCGCATCATGCTAGCATGTTTCGCATCATGCTAGCATGTTTTTCGCATCATGCTAGCATGTTTTCGCATCATGCTAGCATGTTTCGCATCATGCTAGCATCATGCTAGCATGTTTTTGCACATTTTAGCATCATGCTAGCATGTTTTTGCACATTTTAGCATCATGCTAGCATGTTTTTGCACATTTTAGCATCATGCTAGCATGTTTTTGCACATTTTAGCATCATGCTAGCATGTTTCTGCACATTTTAGCATCATGCTAGCATGTTTCAGCATGTTTAGCATCATGCTAGCATGTTTTAGCATCATGCTAGCATGTTTTAGCAAGTTTTCGCATCATGCTAGCATGTTGTCGCATCATGCTAGCATGTTTTAGCATGTTTTATCATCGTGCTAGCATGTTTTAGCATGTTTTAGCACTGTACTGGCCGTGTAGGGTGCCAATACTTTTAAAGCTGGACAAATAGGGCGCAAATATTTTCGAATGCCGGACTCTAGGGCACCAATATAATCGAGAGGCGAAAGCGTAGGGTGTCAATAATTTCGAGTGCCGGACACTAAGGGCGGCAATACCTTCGAGAGCCGACAGCATAGGGCGCCAATACTTTCGCGAGCCAGACAGATGGGGCGCCAGCATTGTTAGAGCCGGCTGTGTAGTGCGCCAATACTTTTTAGAGCCGACCGTCAAGGGTGCCAGTACTTTTGAGAGCTGGCCATGCAGGGTGCCAATACTTTTGAGCGCCGGCCGGATAGGGTGCCAATACTTCTGAGAGCCGAACAGATCGTGTGTCAATACATTTTAGAGCCGAACATGTACGGAGGCAAAACTTTTAGAGCTTTCTCCTTAGTGGGCCAATACTTTCGAAACTCAATGCAAGTCCATGGGAAATTTTCAGAATTTGAGCTTCCGTAGCGGGAATTCCGGCATTCCGATCACTTATAAAAGTCGTAGCACACATCTCCTCAATAAGCCGATCGATTCGACACCTCACCCGTCGATCTCCGACAAACGGTGCGGGACTAGTTACGCACCGAAAAAAACGTGGAAGAAGAATAATAATAACTAGACCGGTACATTTCCTGAAGAAAATGTGAGTGGTGCTTGCGTTGGCGAAACAGGGACGGGTGCCAATACTTTCGAGAGCCGACAGCGTAGGGCGCCAATACTTTCCAGAGCCGGACAGATATGGCACCAGCATTGTTGGAGCCAGCCGTGTAGTGCGCCAATACATTTTAGAGCCGACTGTCAAGGGCGCCACTACTTTTGAGAGCTGGCCGTGCGGGGTCCCAATACTTTTGAGCGCCGGCCGGAGAGTAATAATAATTATAATAATATTATTATTATTATTATTAATAATAATAATAATAATAATAATAATAACAAGTATGCAAGGGAACAATAGTAGTGCTTTTGAAGCACCACTAATTAAATGATCCATAGAATTAACCTGCATAAAAAATGACAATGTCTGCATAGTTTTTCTTCAAAGTGTACTTTCATTGTACTTGAAAATTGCAGTTGTGAAGTATTTGTCCACTTAAACATTTACATCTGACCGTTAACAATAAAAATTCTGTGCAGAGCTATCATATTTGTAGAATTTGATGTTGAATATTCGGTCACTGAATACTTCTCTCTTTCTCTCGTTGTGTATTGAGTGTTGATGCTGCAAAAGAAGACGGATCTTTTGGTAGGCTGGTTAATGATTACCACAGCACCCAAATGGCAGAATGCAGAAGACTGAAGTGGATGGAAGCCCACATCTTGGTCTGTTTGCTTTAACAGACTTTAAAGAAGGTGATGAAATTACCTCCAATTACGGAGGAGGAGACTGGCCTTGGGGTAGCAAGGTATGCAGGGTATCTCCCTCTCTGCTTTCTTTTTTTTAAAGATTATTCAAAAATAAACATTGTCTTATCCGGCAGTGTTGCAATTCATTTTTGTTGCACAACTAATTTTGTTGTTGTGCATTAACAATAAAATTAGACATTATTGTTCATCTGATCTGCTTCAGGTATTTTACTGCCACGTTTAAGCATGAACTACAAAACATGTGCGTCTGAATCACCGTAATTATCCCAAAGTCTTCCAAAGTATCCCATATCTAACCCTGAAATCATAAACTTAATTCCTATAGTGAAATAATTATTGTTTTTGTCGTATTGAACAGCATATTTGCTTTCTGTTACATAATCTTGTCTGTTAATAGTTACCATACGGAGTCCCCACAAAGCATGTTTTATTCAGGTGTGTGTGATGGAGTCTTGTGATAGCTGAATAGATATGTGAATTTAGAACAGTGTCCCCATAGGTCACTTAAACCTGTTTAAATATGCAGATTATGGAGGGGGACACTGCTGAGAGCAATGGCCAGGAGAAACAGCAGCCATCACAGTCTACACCCTTTTCTGGATCATAAATATCAGAATTGTGTAGTTTGCTGGCACTTTTAATCCTGCCTTTCAATCACACCTCTCCATAATTTCCAACATAAGCATCCCCTGGGACTCAGTAGGTTCCCTACTGCATCTTCTCCAAGAAAACTGAGTACTCTTAGTACTATTTGGTACATATGCACAAACTGCAGTCAGAGTTTTCATTTGCGAGACGTGAAATGTAAGTTCCAGTCTGTAAGTTGCCAGACAATAATTTCTGCTGGGTGTAAAGGTGTGTGTTTGCTATGTAACTAATGTTTATTCTTACATTTAGGTAAAACATCTACTCTGAAAAAGAGGAAGGCTCGGGAAGGAAATGAGGTCCATGCAGTGGAGAGACATATGAAGACCTTCATCATGTCATGTCGTGACCCAGGGAAGTTGGTCTGTGAAAACTGCATTAGATCTGAGTCTTTATATCTTAAAGATAGAGACTGGCAAAGTATCAAATTCTACGTCTATAACTGCACTGTAGCTTACAAAGAGATCTAAACAAAGATTAAATACCACTTTGATAGTAACACTTTACATCTATATTACAGATACTGTACATCATAACATCTGTAGTAATGCTTTAATAATAAGTTACATTACACCTCTAGCCTTTTACTTTGTAATGAACACTCAGCATTTACTTCATAATAAACTAATCAGGAACAAATCAGGCATTTAAAATATCCATTAGAATCTTTACCTACACCGTTATATTGAATTAGATCAAATTGGTTTGGGCCGCCTTCTTCCAGTGGGTCCTTATGCAGGTGACTGACAGTTCATGAGTAAGCCTATTGGGCAATAAAAGCTTCAGTGTGCTACCCATTTACATGTTTAGACTGCCTGGAATCAAAATTAGCTACCTCAACATACATTATTAAGTTGTTACTGTCACTTTTTAGCTTAGTCAGTTAAGTGGATATAGAATAAAGAAAAAATTGTGTTTATGACATTTGGTTGTGTGTCTGTGTTTGGCTAGTATCTTTATTTTTCTGAATATGTTTAACTTTGAGCTGGCTATATGTAGTAGCAGAAGTGTTATGTCAAACTTAAATGAGTCCAAGTTCATTCATGGCACATGTGAGCTTAGTAGTTGTCTGCACTTTAATGGGCAAATATTTGTTGACGTTTACAGTAAAGAAGCTCAAGACTCAAGTTGTCTTTATAATGTTGAATAGACAGGTTTTTTCATCTGACTGACAATTTTTCACTTGATTAGAGATCCAGACCAATAAACAAATCCTTCATGTAGCTAAAATATCAAAAGGATGAGTTTCTTTGTCATTTTGACTTGCCAAAATGACTGGGGATAGTGTTAATTTGTGATGCATGCCTGTGATAAATAAGTGAGGTTCAGTACAGCTAGCACCTCTACTTTCTATTCCACAAAAAAAATTGTATACTTTGGAGCAGGAAATGAAAAGCTTCTTAGAAGTGCCTTTTTCTCTCTGCAGTCGGCAAGATGGTGCACACGAGTTAGTTGACACAGACCGCTGACATGCCTTGAGCAGGCTTCAAGTTGCGTAGGGGAGACCCCAGTGCATTCCAAGTCCAGTGCCATGTTCTCTTGGCCATCAGAGGAAGGGGCATGAGACAAGACTTAAGTGCATTTCCTTGGTTCATTTATGTTCTGATGGTTTATATTTTGATCGTTTCAATGTGCCAACCTTCTTTACCAGCTGTAACACGATGGAGAATGAGACAAGGCTTAAGAGTGACTCCAAGGCTCATTTACGTTTTGATCGCGCATGGTCTCAACATTCCAAAGTGTCATGTGTCTTTTCAAATGGCTTCATGTTTCAATTATAAGGAAGCATTTGTTCAAACAAAAATGTTTTCAGTCCTTTAAGGATCATTTTAACTGATGATGATGATATTATTATTATTATTATTATTATTAATAGTAATAATAATAATAATAATAATAATAATAATAATAGTGCTGATGTGGTGTCATGTCCTCTGATTTCTGTGTGTGAGACAAACGCACTCACATTTCTCTTACATGGGAAACTTTAGCTGTATTGTGTGCTGTGTGTGTGTGTGTGTGTGTGTGTGTGTGTGTGTGTGTGATCAGTGTTCTGATATATCATCATTTCTCCCCCAGGTTGAGTTGGTGTTTTCTCACAGAGGAAAGCTGTAGAGTTCTGTCCTCAGTTCTCAGATCAAACTCCTCCAGACTGGTGCTGGTGCCCTAGACGGTCAGCTCTAAAAAGTATTGGCGCACTACACACGGCCGGCTCTAACAATGTTGGCACCCTATCTGTCCGGCTCTCGAAATATCGGCACCCTATTTGTCCAGCTTTAAAAGTATTAGCACCCTAAACGGCCAGTATAGTGCTAACACATGCTAGCAACATGCCAGAATGATGCTAAAGCATGCCAGCATGATGCTAAAACATGCTAAAACATGCTAGCGTGACGCTAAAACGTGCTAGCGTGACGCTAAAACGTGCTAGCGTGACGCTAAAACGTGCTAGCGTGACGTAAAACGTGCAACGTGACGGTAAAACGTGAAGCTGACGTAAACATGCAAAACGTGCTAGCGTGACGGTAAAACATGCTAAAACATGCTAGCGTGATGGTAAAACATGCTAAAACATGCTAGCGTGATGGTAAAACATGCTAAAACATGCTAGCGTGATGGTAAAACATGCTAAAACGTGCTAGCGTGATGGTAAAACATGCTAAAACATGCTAGCGTGATGGTAAAACATGCTAAAACATGCTAGCGTGATGGTAAAACATGCTAACTAGATACTAAAACATGTTAAAACATGCTAGCATGATGCTAAAACATATTAGCATCATGCTAACACGTGCTAGCATGATGCTAAGACGTGCTAAAACATGCTAGCTTCATGCTAAAACCCTGTAGCAACCTGACCATCCGGCTCTCGAAAGTATTGGCGCCCGATCCAAATTTTGCCAGTGCAAGCACCACTCACTTTTTCTTCAGGAAATGTACTGGTCTAGTTATTATAATAATTATTATTATTCTTCCACTTTTTTTTGGCGCGTAACTTCTCTCGCGTTTGTCGGAGATCAAAGGGTGAGGTGTCAAATTGATCGGCTTATTGAGCAGAGGTGTGCTATCACTTTTATAAGCGATCGGAATGCCGGAATTCCCGCTACGGAACTCAAAGTCAGAAAATTCCCCATACAGTGAGGGGGAAAAAAGTATTTGATCCCCTGCTGATTTTGTACGTTTGCCAACTAACAAAGAAATGATCAGTCTATAATTTTAATGGTAGATTTATTTGAACAGTGAGAGACAGAATAACAAAAAAAAAAAAAAAAACGCATGTCAAAAATGTTATAAATTAATGTACATTTTAATGAGCTGAGATTAGGAGCACACTGTTAAAGGGAGTGCTCCTAATATCAGTTTGTTACCTGTATAAAAGACACCTGTCCACAGAAGCAATCAATCAATCAGATTCCAAACTCTCCACCATGGCCAAGACCAAAGAGCTCTCCAAGGATGTCAGGGACAAGACTGTAGACCTACACAAGTCTGGAATGGGCTACAAGACCATTGCCAAGCAGCTTGGTGAGAAGGGGACAACAGTTGGTGCGAGTATTCGCAAATGGAAGAAGCACAAAAGAACTGTCAATCTCCCTCGGCCTGGGGCTCCATGCAAGATCTCACCTCGTGGAGTTGCAGTGATCATGAGAACAGTGAGGAATCAGCCCAGAACTACACGGGAGGAACTTGTCAATGATCTCAAGGCAGCTGGGACCATAGTCACCAAGAAAACAATCGGTAACACACTACGCCGTGAAGGACTGAAATCCTGCAGCGCGCACAAGGCCCGCTGCTCAAGAAAGCACATATACATGCCCGTCTGAAGTTTGCCAATGAACATCTGAATGATTCAGAGGACAACTGGGTGAAAGTGTTGTGGTCAGATGAGACCAAAATGGAGCTCTTTGCATCAACTCAACTCGCCGTGTTTGGAGGAGGAGGAATGCTGCCTATGACCCCTGGAACACCATCCTCACTGTCAAACATGGAGGTGGAAACATTATGCTTTGGGGTTTTTTTTCTGCTAAGGGGACAGGACAACTTCACCGCATCAAAGGGACGATGGACGGGGCCATGTACCGTCAAATCTTGGGTGAAAACCTCCTTCCCTCAGACAGGGCATTGAAAATGGGGCGTGGATGGATATTCCAGCATGACAATGACCCAAAACACACGGCCAAGGCAACAAAGGAGTGGCTCAAGAAGAAGCACATTAAGGTCCTGGAGTGACCTAGCCAGTCTCCAGACCTTAATCCCATAGAAAATCTGTGGAGAGAGCTGAAGGTTCGAGTTGCCAAACGTCAGCCTCGAAACCTTAATGACTTGGAGAAGATCTACAAAGAGGAGTGGGACAAAATCCCTCCTGAGATGTGTGCAAACCTGGTGGCCAACTACAAGAAACGTCTGACCTCTGTGATTGCCAACAAGGGTTTTTAAACCAAGTACTAAGTCATGTTTTGCAGAGGGGTCAAATACTTATTTCCCTCATTAAAATGCAAGTCAATTTATAACATTTTTGACATGCGTTTTTCTGGATTTTTTTGTTGTTATTCTGTCTCTCACTGTTCAAATAAATCTACCATTAAAATTAGACGGATCATTTCTTTGTCAGTGGGCAAACGTACAAAATCAAATACTTTTTTCCCTCACTGTAGATTGCATTACGTTTTGAAAGTATTGGTCCTCTAAACAGAAAGCTCTAAAAGAATTGCCTCCGTACACATTTGACTCTAAAATGTATTGGCACACGATCTCTTAAGCTCTCAGAAGTATTGGCACCCTATCTGGCCGCCTCACAAAAGTATTGGCACCCCGCACGGTCTACTCTCAAAAGTATTGGCACCCTTGATGGTCAGCTCTAAAAGGTATTGGGCCACTACACGGCCAGCTCCAACAGTGCTTGCACCCTATCTGTCCGGCTCTCAAAAACATTGGCGCCCTTCGCCGTCGGCTCTTGAAAGTATTGGCGCCCCATTCCTGTTTTACCATGGCAAGCACCATCCACATTTTCTTCAGGAAATGTACCGGTCTAGTTATTATAATTAATGGTGCTTGAAAAGCACTACTATTGTTCTTCGGCCTACTTTATTATTATTATTATTATTATTATTATTATTATTATTATAATAATGGTGCTTGAAAAGCACTACTATTGTTCTTCTTCGGCCGCCTTATTATTATTATTATTATTATTATTATTATTATTATTATAATTAATGGTGCTTGAAAAGCACTATTATTGTTATTTGGCCAACTTATTATAATTATAATTATTCTTCTTCTTCCACTTTTTTTTCGGTGCGAAACTAGTCCCGCACCGTTTGTCGGAGATCGACGGTTGATGTGTCGAATCGATCGTTTATTGAGCAGAGGTTGCTATGCATTACGGAAGTGATCGGAATGTCGGCTTCCCGTACGGAAGCTCAAAGTCTGAGAATTTCCCATAGACTTGCATTGAGTTGCGAAAGAATTGGCGCTCTACACCACCAGCTCTTAAAGAATTGCCTCCATACACGCCCGGCTCTCAAAAGTATTGGCACCCCACATGGCTGGCTCTCCACAGTATTTCCGCCCTACACAGCCAGCTCTAAAAAGTATAGCTGCACTACACGGCCGGCTCTCGGAAGTATTGGCGCCCTGTGCCTCCAGCTCTCAAAAGAATTGATGCCCATCGCCTCCAGCTCTCAAAAGTATTGGCACCCTACGCCGTCAACTGTCAAAAGTATTGGCACTCTACGCTTCCGGCTATCGAAAGTATTGGCGCCTGATCCGAATTTTGCCATGGCAAGCAGCACACATTTTCTTCAGGAAATGTACTGGTCTAGTTTATTATTATTATTATTATTATTGTTGTTGTGTATGTGTGTGTCTGTCTTATTATTTCTGTGTCTGTGTTATTATTTCAGACATCAGATATTTCTCATCTATATTAAATGTTTTCTACACATTTGATAATTTTAGAAAATGTTTGAAGGATTTTTACACGCACCCCTGCTCTCATCAGACAGAACCTCGATTGGGAAACACTGGGTTAGTTACTCGTCTGACCAACGTGTTTAACTTACTCTCCATCATCACCTTTATTCTGAGTAACATTCATTATTCACACAAAAACTACTTACACACCAATCCTCACTAATATCAGGATACTCGCTCTCATTAAGGGAAAAGCAGAAAAAATACATTTCTGCAGATATTTAGTAAACTTACTCAGTGTATGAGTTCTGCTTCTTTATCTAATGATCTGCTGAGTGTTTCTAGCTCCTGTTATTTTATTTTAGTTTATATATTGTGTAGAGCTCTGACAGTTGTTCGTGCACAGCTGAATGAAGTCACGAGATAATAAATGAAGGTGATGAAATGATAATGTGTGTGATGTAGATTTTACCAGACTTTTAATTCTGTTCTCTGTATTTGCAGCGTTTTCAGGCTTTTACTTTCAGTATTTACAGGCCTTTGCTCGATGGATCAGAAAGCTGTCTGAAAACAAAAGATATCTGTGTGTGTGTGTGTGTGTGTGTGTGTGTGTTTATTACCTTACCTCACTGCCCTCCCCCTCTGCAGAATAAGCAGGTAGACAGTGAAAGTGAAAGTCAGTCTCCATTTTGTGTGGAGGGGAAAATACAGCATTTAGGAGTAAAAACACAGTGAGTATCTACATCTAAAGCTATAATATATAAACACACTGAATGTACACTAGATGCAGAAGAGTTTTGTGGGTTTGTACTGAAGTTTGAATGTACACAGGCTGTTTTATGACTTGATACAGAGACTATTTCCTGTAAGTGAACTCTGTGCTGATACAGGGTTTGATTTAACACACCGATGTTGGAGTGAAGTAAACGTGTGTCCTGCTGTAATCTGGAGAAGGAGACATGACCTCCAACATGAGTGTGTCTGGAGAACAGGACTTAAAGAGAGACGAGAGGTGAGTTACTTTTCCATTCACCAGCAATAAACACACACCATCTCATGGAACAGATCTGTATCTCTAAACACTCACTAGTGTAACAGAGGAACTAGACTTTGGTTTAAGGTGTTTAATAGCAGTGAATATATCACTGATCTGATCTAAGAACAGTTTAGAGAAATCATTCACTGAGAGAAGAGTAAAAAGGACTGTGTAATGTGGAGGAGAAGAGCAGCGTAGCTTTGAGTCAGTGAATTCTACAGGCTTTAAGACCCAGCTGAGTCAGTTATCTGTGATTGGGACTCCTGACATCAGTGTAATTCCTGAGGTATGGGGCGTGTCTCCTGTTTGAATAAGTGTGCAGACTGGAGCTGAATTAAAAAGATGGAATTATTGGTGTTTAATGATGAACACATTGTGTAACAGTGCTGAGACAGCAGAGTATTAATTATTGCTGATATTTCTGTTTCATTCTAGAATGATGGAGGGAAAGAGATCAGACTCACCAGAACCCAGCTGTGTGTCCATGAAGAGTGACGAGTCAATGGAGCATCCACTTACCTTCAGAGATGGAGCCAATTCTCCTGATGTGAGGTCAGTACAGTGAGGTGTTTTACAGCAGTGTTCCACCTGATCAAACTCACTGGTCTCATTCTGAAGCCCTTCATGATCTTTATCAGGTGTTGAAGCAGTAAAACACTAAATGTGCAGTGCTGCAGCTCTCGGACTGGCAGTGAGGAAAACTGCTTTAAGAGTTCAGTTCAGTCTGCAGTCCCTGAGCTGGAGGGTCTGTGGTGTACACAACAACATTTACACCTGGGACATTAATGACTAGATCACTATTTTATTCATAAACATGTTAGTGTCAGTGAGAAATCCTGAAATCAGTGTATTGTGTTAAGAGGATAGTGTTCTATATCTGTCTCTGTATGTATTAGTGTGTGTTGTGCAGCTATGAATACATATAGTCTATATCACATCATGTGTTTTATTTGTTCACAGACCACAACAACAGAAGAAATCAAACCTCAGCAGAAATCAGTTGGACTCCATATTCAAGGTGTGTGTCTTTTTAATGTGTGTAACTTGTGTGTGAGCAGGTTGAAGGTTTTTTTATTTAAGATCATGACAATTTACAGATTTAATGATGTGCAGCAGCATTATGGGTAATCAGACAGAATTTCAGCTGTAACTGTGGGAATAGAAAGAGACTTTTATTCTTTTCATAAAATAAAAGCATCTCAGTGTGTAACATTATAATATTTAGATGTGTTCCTGTGTGTTTCTAACCAGGTGCTGGAACACAAAGTCATCACTCTGATAAAGAATGAGCTGGAGAGGTTTAGGAAGCTCCTGAGTCCAGATTACCCAGCATGCACTGAGAGGGAGGTGCAGGATGAGGAGGATCTGCACAGTGTCAGAGACGGAGCGCTGAAGATCACACTGCACGTCCTGAAGAACATGAACCACACAGATCTCGCTCACACACTGCACAACAGTAAGAGCTCTGAGTCATGGCTTTATTCCATCAGGTTCACTTTAGAGAGAGGAAATAGTTTTAGATAGGAACACTTTTAGTTTGAAGTTCGAGTTTAGTATCATGTACATCTGCTGCTTTTCTTTCTGTTCGTGGTCCAGCTTGTGGTGACTCTGTACAATGGTCCTGTTCCTTCAGGAATATTTACTACATGAATCAGGAATGAACAGCAGCATTTGAATTTTACATTTAATCCTGTGTTCAGTGATTTTACATTAAAACATCTTATTACTTTGTTTATTAGAGTCTGTGGCCTCTGTGTATCAGACAAAGCTGAAATCCAGCCTGAGAGAGAAGTTTAAAAGAATTAATGAAGGAATCTCACAGCATGGAAGCTCAGCACTTCTGAATGAGATCTACACAGAGCTCTACATCACAGAGGGTTGGAGTGGAGACGTCAATAATGAACATGAGGTGAGACAGATTGAGACAGCGTCCAGGAGACCAGCAACACAGGAGACACCCATCAAATGTAATGATCTCTTTAAAGACAAGTCCATCAGAAGTGTGCTGACTAAAGGAGTTGCTGGAATTGGAAAAACAGTCTCTGTGCAGAAGTTCATTCTGGACTGGACTGAAGGAAAAGCAAATCAGGACGTCACCTTCATGTTTCCACTTCCCTTTAGAGAGCTGAATCTGATGAAGCAGGAACATCTCAGTCTGATGGATCTTCATCACTTTTTCCCTGAAATGAGAAAACTAGAAGTAATAGACTTCTACAAAGTGGTGTTGATCTTTGATGGTCTGGATGAGTGTCGACTTCCTCTAAATTTCCAGAAGAATGAGAGACTGTGTGATGTGACAGAGTCAGCCTCAGTGGATGTGCTGCTGACAACCTCATCAAGGGGAATCTGCTTCCCTCTGCTCTCCTCTGGATAACCTCTCGACCAGGAGCAGCCAATCAGATCCCTCCTGAGTGTGTAGACCAGGTAACAGAGGTACGAGGGTTCAGTGATCCTCAGAAAGAGGAGTACTTCAGGAAGAGGATCAGTGATCAGAGCCTGGCCAATAAAATCATCTCACACATGAAGTCTTCAAGAAGCCTCTACATCATGTGCCACATCCCAGTCTTCTGCTGGATCTCAGCCACTGTTCTAGAGAGAATGTTGGGTGAAGCAGAGCGTGGAGAGGTCCCCAAGACTCTGACTCAAATGTTCACACACTTCCTGATCTTTCAGATCAAACACAAGGAGCAAAAGTACCATCAGAAATGTGACCCTGATCCTGATCCTGATCCTCCTGAGTGTTCAGGAGTTTCTGGCTGCTTTATATGCATTTTCTGCTTTATTTTTAGAAAGACAAATGTTTAGTGGAACAAAGAACACTGGACTTTTAATTTCTTCAGAAAGTGTCAGACATGTCTGATCTCCTCAGGAGTGCAGTGGACAAGGCCTTACAGAGTGAGAACGGACACCTGACCTGTTCCTCCGCTTCCTTCTGGGTCTCTCACTGGAGTCCATCAGACTCTCTTACGAGGCTTAATGCCACAGACAGGAAGCAGCTCTCACAGCAAACAGGAACAGTCGAGTACATCAAGGAGAAGATCAGGAAGAATCCATCTCCAGAGAAATCCATCAATCTGTTCCACTGTCTGAATGAACTGAATGATCATTCTCTAGTGCAGGAAGTACAGACTTACCTGAACAGAGGAGGAAACAGTCGTCTCAGTGGAACCAGACTCTCTCCTGCTCAGTGGTCAGCTCTGGTGTTTGTGTTACTGAACTCAGATCAGGAGCTGGATGAGTTTGGTTTGAGGAAATATGACCCATCAGAGGAATGTCTTCTGAAGCTGCTGCCAGTGGTCAAAGCCTCCAGAAGAGCTGAGTGAGTATTTTTATTTATAAATGTATCACTGCATGGTTTATTATTTTAATGTAACACTGAACTGCACTGTTGGATTAATGCTGGTTAATAATTACTCTAATCATCTTTAAACAAACCTCTGGTACCGTTACAGAAGAGTTTCACTTTTTACACCAACACGTTACGTCTGCACTGAGGGCGGGGCCATGTGGACAAAAACTATCACCATTTATTACCTTTTCTCTAAAACTGATGAAGAAATGATCTCTACAGAATAACTGCATGTATTCATCACTGCTTTCTGATCATTTTGTGATCTAACACCAGTGAAGGCACTTTTTCTTCTCCTTTCATTGAAATGACATTGAACCACTTCACAAACGAGAAGAGAAACAGAACACTGTCACCATGGGAACAATATGAATACAGCATGTGACATTGGTGATATAGAGGATTAGGAAAATATCTATCAATAGACATGATTGTTATTCTATTTTCTGGTCCTATGATGTTATCACGTATCACACCGCCCAATTGCACTGAGGGACACGTGAGAGTGTCGTGGAAAACAATCTTTCCATCCTAAGTTAAACACTCAGAGACAGAGGGTTTGTAGATGCCAAGGTCATCAAACTTTATTGAAACAACAAAGTGAGACAGTCTGCAGAAAGTCTGAATTATACACACACACACACGTCTTTATATACTTTTCTGAAGCAGTAAAATTATCCCTAGGCGGGGCATTAACCTCTTCTTTCTAAAAACAAACCAATCCCATCGCCTTCATAATTATTCTATCTATATGATACATAATTTGTGGTGCATGCGTTGTGAGTTGGATTTTCTGAAAGGTTTTATTGGGACAAGGTCATTTTTTGCAGCGTATGAGCTTGCGTTGAATTTCTGAAAGGTTTCATCAGGACAGGATTTTACCCCGTCCCAGATTCCCCCCTTATACCTTATGACCTTCTGGCTTAGTCCCAGCCTGGTACACTTCATCCTGGAAGTCTGATCTGTTATTGTGACACTGGTATTGAAGCTTAAAGGCTTTGATTGGACACAGTTCTGGTAAATGTCTAATTGCTCATTATTGCCAGAGTAAAGCTGCTTTAGACAAAACACACGGTTCTTCTACTCCGTTTACACACGACATACAGAGATCAGAAAACACTGATGTTCAGTACACATAGACATCTTCTAGCTCACTACACCTTACAATAGAACTTGATTAAACTCTTCTTGCTTTTTCACTTTCACACCGACCTTGTTTGGTTTGACCGATCAGACTTCTCTTTATTGGATCTGGTGTGGGATTAGTTTACAGGATGAAAGAGGATTGTCCTCGAGGACGGATTTCCAGTTAGCAAAACATCATAATAATCTCTGTGCAGATCAGGGATACGTCCTGTTTATAACTTTAATCCCTAACGAAAAATGTGTGAATATTTACCATAAACAAACAAACAAACAAACAATATGCATGCACTGTGTGAGACGGATTTCCAGTTAGCAAACTAACTCAACTACTCCACACACACACTCTCAACACTACACACTCTCTCACTCGCACACACACCCTCTCTCACACACACACTTTCACACTCGCACAAACAACACACTCAACACATACTCTCACGCACACAGACTTTTTTACTAAATAATTAAATAACATTAAAAATAATTTAATAATAATGCTGATGTGGTGTTCTGTCCTCTGATTTGTGTGTGTGAGAGAAACACACTCACATTTCTGTTACATGGTAAAGAGTAATGTGTTATGGCTGTGTGTGTGTTTGAGATCAGTGTTCTGATACTTCATCATTTCTCTTCCAGGCTGTGTGTGTGTAAACTGACAGAGGAAAGCTGTAGAGTTCTGTCCTCAGTTCTCAGATCAAACTCCTCCAGACTGAGAGAACTGAACCTGAGTCACAATAACCTGCAGGATTCAGGAGTGAAGCTGCTCTCTGCTGGACTGGAGAATCCACACTGTACACTGGAGACACTGAGGTACACACACACACACACACACACACACACACACACACACACTGTACACTGGACACTGAGGTACACACACTCACTCTCAACACACACACACACACACACACACACACACACACACACACACTGTACACTGGAGACACTGAGGTACCACACACACACACTGTACACTGAGAACTGAGGTACACACACACACACACACACACACACTGTACACACTGGAGACACTGAGGTACACACACACACACACACACACACACACACTGTACACTGGAGACACTGAGGTACACACACACACACACCACACACACACTGTACACTGGAGACACTGAGGTACACACACACACACACACACACACACACACACACACACACACACACACACACACACACACACACACACTGTACACTGGAGACACTGAGGTACACACACACACACACACACACTGTACACTGGAGACACTGAGGTACACACACACACACCACACACACACACACTGTACACTGGAGACACTGAGGTACACACACACACACACACACACACTGTACACTGGAGACACTGAGGTACACACACACACACACACACACACACACCACTGGAGATACTGGGTACACACACACACACACACACACACACACACACACACTGTACACTGGAGATACTGAGGCGCACACACACACACACTGTACACTGGAGATACTGAGGCGCACACACACACACTCACACACACTCACACACACACACACACACACACCTGTACACTGGAGATACTGAGGCACACACACACACACACACTCACACACACACACACACACTGTACACTGGAGATACTGAGGCACACACACACACACACACTACACTGAGATACTGAGGCACACACACACACACACACTCACACACACACACACACACTGTACACTGGAGATACTGAGGTGCACACACACACACACACACACACACACACAGACAGACACACTGGAGATACTGAGTACACACACACACACACTACACTGGAGATACTGGCCACACACACTCACACACACACACACACTGTACTGAGATACTGAGGTACGTACACACACAACACACACACACACACACACACACACACACAGTTCCCTCTGTGGTGACTGTAATTGTAGTGATGTGATATTGTCATTGTTGTGTGTGTGAGATGAGAGTAAATTTGTGTATATAAAGATTTTGTGTAGTGGATGTTTTCAGAGCTAAAACTGAGTGTGTTAAGTGTGAGAAGGTTTTCTTTCTTGCAGGATGTGAACTGCAGGATTACAGATGAAGGTTGTGCTGCTCTGACTTCTGCTCTGAGGTCAAACTCCTCATCACACCTGAGAGAACTGATCTGAACGATAATAATCCAGGAGAATCAGGAGAGAAGCTGCTCTCTGATCTACTGAAGGACCCACACTAACCTGGAACACACTACAGTGAGTTACTGACTTACTGTCTCTTTACTCTACTGTATCATGCTAAATAATGTGTGTGTGTGTGTGTGTGTGTGTGTGTGTGTGTGTGTGTGTGTTTACACTGATGTTCTTCTCTGTCTTACAGCATTAACTATAATACACTCACCAGGACGGCGTATGACGGAGTCTCACCTCAAACCTCTTCTCCAGGATACTGCAGTCTTGGTGAAGAGTTAGAACCCGTCCCACATTTCCAGCAGTTTTGGAGCTGAATCATTAAACTTAAAGGGGCAGAGCAGAAACAAAGTCAAGAACAGGCAGAAGGTCGTACACAGGAGAAATCAACACACGTAACCAAATATCTGCTGTACAAAGCAACGGCACCGATCTGCCCCGGGGATGGAGACTGACGAGGCTTAAGTACACGTCCGGAAATGTACAGCCAACTCATCCCAAGCACAGGCGGGAGCAGACATGTACAAGATGTGATAGTCCAATGGCAAGCCGGAACATGACGCATCGCAGTGGACTGGGCTTAAAAGAGGAGGAGACAAGACACCCATCCCTCCCCCGACATAGACACACGAATGGAACATAGTACAAACAGAAATACAACTGAGGACGTAACAATGGCCAAGTATCAAATAAAATGTAAACGTGCATTGATGAAGGTAATGTTGTTAGTAATTGTTTATAAATTACCATGGTAACACAGAGCTCCAAGGTATAAAAATATGGAGTTTGTCATCAACAAACAGTAACCAGTTTTAATACCTAAAAAAGTTTACGTAGCCAAATTTAGCAAAGCGCTTTACAGTAAATTAAATGTAAATTAAACTAATGAAATGTTGTGCAGCACATGCTTATGTTAATGTTTGTTTCATTATATGATCATATAAATAAATAAATACTCCCAAAGTCACCAGAATTGAAAGCTTTGGTGCTGTTAAACATTTAGAGATGGGTTGTGGTGACTCAGTATTTCACTCAGTATATCTGGGTAAGACACAGTGAACGACTCACTGTTGGCATTCATGAAGAAGTCATAACTCCACTGGAATAATAAATAGGATCTAATAAAATCATGAGTGGAAATTATTGGTGTAAGTTTGTTAGGATAGACTTCCTCCAACCTGGAACTATATCCTCCAGTCCACGCGGTGGCGGTAACGCGCCTAACAGCTGCGTCTCCGACCAGTAGAAATCACAGAAGAAGAAAAGCTGCAGCGGTATCTCCTGAGCAGTTGAGTTATTACACCGAACTAATCATCTCCAGATTAAATTATTTCTGACAGTTTTACAGTTAGATTTGATCCAGTTTAAAAGTAAAAGCTGGTTATTTTGTCTGTGTTTGAGGAATTAAACTCCGTTCTGTTTTTAACCCGAGTAAGTTAAACGGAAGCTGTGTGGCCGAATCCCAAATTGATGTCATTTCCGGTTTAAGTGCACTACATTAGGGATGAAATAATGACGTCTACACCCTATGTAGTGCACTATTTAACTCATGAGGAGAGATTTGTTATTCTGTTTTAGCGGCACTATTTAAGTATAACCTTATTTATCCTAAAATCCATTGTTTGCACCCTGCTTATAGCAACTAAAATAAACAGTGAGTGTAAAAGTGGCTGTCATTTAGCAGCTAAAATAACTTTATTTCTGTAATGTTTTTAATGTATAAACTGCTCAACTGAGGTGAAGTTGGGTTTATATTGGACATTCACTGCAAATTCGAGCTTCTATTTCTCAAGAAATAAACACAAAAAGGACAAATGTGTGTGTGTGTAGCTGGCGAGGTGACTTTGTAAAGAAATACTACGCGCATGCGCACGTAAGAATTCACGTCAACATGTCCGCCATATTGATGAGGGAAAGACCGCGCTGTAAAACAAATACAAGTAAACGGAGGAGATGTGGTTTTTCTGGATAATAATTTACATGATTTACCGGAGATGTTAACGGCATCGTTTTCAAAAACTTGCCCTTTGAAACCCGTTTTCCAAAGTTTTCAGACCCCGAAACGCCGTCGTCATGGAAACGAACAGCCAAACCAGCAAAGTTTTCGGTTTTTATTTGAAAACGTTGTGGTGTAAACGGCCCCTTAACAACTACAGCAAAATGCTGCTTTTATTGCTGAAGACTTTCTGTAAACAAATAGAAATAAATAGAATTTTATGATTCACACTATATTACACTCCATTCTTCTTCTCAAACACAACCATTTTTGAAAATAATCAAGATTTTTTTGTTAAAAATCTATTTCATGATGCAGCTTATTATTAGAGCTGCAACTAACGATTATTTTCACAATCGATTAATTGGTCGATTATTTTTTCGATTAATCTGATGGGGGCAAACTTTCAGTGCCTTTTTGTTTATTTAAATAAAATCCACAAACTGAATGTTACAAATATAAATTCAGACTAAAACTTTACACAGATGTTTGTCCAAAACAGAAAAGAACCCAATACACACACACACATTATATATATATATACTATACACCATATACATATACATATACACACATATATATATACATACATACATACATACATAATACATACACCACAACCACACACATATATATATATATATATATATATATATATATAAAAAATTTAGGACTGTAGTTTAATTCGGTGCTTTTTGTCATAAAAAAATAATGCATAAGTACTGCACCTTGTGGTTTCTGTATCTCGGTGTCTTTAGACATGATTTTACTTTTGATCATAAATTTGAATTAGACATTACAGATCTTACTCGCGCTACACTCTGTATCAGCGCGTCTACACCGCGCGTGACCAGCAACGCAGCCTCGTTACTAACACTTTATTTTCAGTGCTTTTTGAACTGTCTCTCAGCCCTAAATAGTTCCGCGGTATTTTGTGTGGAATTGGGATGAACGTCTAGTTAAAGGGTTGATGTCTCGCTGGCGCAGTGATTTGTTCTTTAGGAGTGTTTTTCTCTTGAACAGCTCTCTGTGTGGAGACTTGAGGTAGTTCTGCAGTCACAGGTGCACAAATCAGTCACACAGCTCCAGCTTCACCTGCGCCTCTCGCAGGGAAACGGTTTCTGTGCACTGGCTCCGTCCGTCAAATCACCTTGTATGGAATCTCTATCTCTAGTGCACTAGGTGCGGTAGACACTCCATTCGTTCAGACCGTGTGTAGTGTACCTAGATACGCAGTCGTGCAGGATTTGGGCACAGGCCACGCTAATGAAACAACATCCATTTCAAGTCAGTTGCTATTGTTAAACACTTCACTAAACCTGTATGGAAACGTTGCTGTTCAGTTGTTCTATAAGCGCAATTTCAACCAAATACAGTGGAGTGTAAAAATTTGTACCCCCTTTTGGTTTCTTTTGGACGGAAGGGTGTTAAATGTCATAAACACTACAAAATTTGACTGTAAGTAGAAGTTAATTTTATCATCAGACTCAGATATCCATGTTAATATTTTTAATACTGCTCATTAGTGTTAAATGACTTGATGATTTTGTGGTCAGTAAACCGATTTTGTGTTGATTTTGATGTATGTTTTGGATCACTGTCCTGCTGGAAGATCCAACCACAGCCCATTTTAATCTTTCTGGCGAGGCAGTCAGGTTTTTATTTAATATCTGTTGATATTTGGTAGAGTCCATGATGCCATGTATCCTAATGAAATGTCCAGGTCCTCTGGCAGAAAAACATTCCCAAAACATTAAAGTTCCACCATCATATTTAACCGTGGGCATGAGGTACTTTTCCATATGGCTACCTCTCTGTGTGCTTCAAAACCACCTCTGTGTTTATTACCAAAAAGCTCTATTTTGGTTTCCTCTGACCATAGAACCCGATCCCATTCGAAGTTCCAGTAGTGTCTGGCAAACTGAACACCAGAGTGTTTTTTGGATGAGAGTAGAGACTTTTTTCTTGAAACCCTTCTAAACAGCTTGTGGTGATGTAGGTGACTTCATATTGGAGTTTTGGAGAATTTCCCCCCCCCCCCCCCCCCCAATTCAGTTTGATTCCTAACATTTCAGTTTGACTGGAGCTCTTATTATTGCCGTGATGATGAAAATGGCATTTTCGATGGTTGTGCTATTTTCTTATAGACACTTCACATTTTGTGAGCGCAACAACCTTTGCTGCACATCACAGCTACAGTGGTGCTTGAAAGTTTGTGAACCCTTTAGAGTTTTCTATATTCTACATAATATACACAAGATTTTCAGACAAGTCCTAAAACTACTCAAGAGAACCCATTTAAAACAAACGTGACACATATTATACTTGTCATTTTTTATTGCAGAAAATAATCAATATTACATATCTGGGAGTGGCAAAAGTATGTGAATCTTTGCCTTCAGTATCTGGTCTGACCCTTGTGCAGCAATAACTGCAACTAATCATTTCCAGTAACTGTTGATTAGTCCTGCACATGGGCTTGGACATCAGTTTTGGCCATTCCAAACCAATACTTTATTGTTCTTTAACCATTCTTTGTTTTGGGCCATTGTCTATTGCATGCCCCACTTTCTCTTGAGATTCAGTTCATTCCTGGGTTCATTCTTGCCTTGCGTTTGGGGAACTCACCACTACCTAATTATAATCTTTCAGATAGCTTGGAGATTTAGTACATGTAGACCTTCTCAACTCAGGGTTTTCCATCCCAGGAAAGTTTCTGACACAACCACTTCAGAAGTTCTCCCAGTTTTAAGTGTTGTGACTTTCCTCAGAGAATGAAGAACCTGAGTCTTTTGTAGAATGCGCTGGAATGTCAACATCTGGCTGTGAAGTGTCTTACAACTCTGGTGCTATTGATGTTGCATTGTGCCTGTCTCTCACCTGATCAATATGTCACACTGCACTCCTTGCCCACTTCCCAATGCTACTGTGCACATACAGGACTAGTCTTTTTCTGACTGTTTCCTGGATAAAAAGTAGGTCCAGAGCTGAAGTTCCTAGTATACACTGGGTCACCCACCATGAGAATATCTTTCCTTTCATGTTTGGTCATGGTACCATTTTTGTCTTCATTATTTGTGTCTCATGAGACCCTGTATAGACCAGTTTCCCTTCCAACAGCTGGATTAGCGCTGATTTGCCAGTGCGACGGTGGCTTCGTTCGTTAACTGAACAGCAACTCTGGCTAGCTTTTTCAACGGACTCTCCACAGCACTCTTTCTTAGGTTTGAATGTTTGAACGGCCCTTTCAGCCAGACTCCTGGAAGATGCATCTAGGTTGCTGTTCTTGTGTTTGATTCCGTTTCTTTCCATAAACTCTTGTAAATTCAGCACTGGTTTAAAACAAAAGAAACTGCTATGGTCTGACTCACTATTCTGGTATCCTTGTTGGCTAAAGTTTGTCTAAGCACTGAATGGTAACTGTGGATGTAGACTTGATTAACAGATAAGCTACTATCCATTTTTGGAATGCTTCACCACGATCAAGACATTCTACCCATCCCACAGTGCACCGTAATCAATGTGAATCCTTCTCCATGGCTGCTCTGGTAAACTCCTCACGCATGCAGTGGCGCGTTTGCCGGAGCTTTCTGTTTTCCTGACAGACTGCAAAAGATTTTGACCTAATGCTTCCACCTCTGCTCCAAGTGTGCAACCACATATAGCTACCACCAGGCCTTTCTGTCTGGTAAAATTCCCGGATTGGTTGTCGTGTAGTGTCTTAGAAGAGCCGCACTACTTTAGTCCCCCATAAAACAAAGCTCCCTGTATTCATAGTTCATATATATATATATATATATATATATATATATATATATATATATATATTATATATATTATATATTATGAAGGGTATCATAATCTTCAAGTACCACTGAATATATCTTGGCCTCCCTTATTGTTCTGAATGAGTAAGAGAATTTGGCTTATGCGTTACCTATCCCTGTGAAACAGGAAGTCATAGTTGAACAATGTCCTGTTCCTAGTTTCCCAAGTGTACAAAAAAGTAAAATATCAAGAGGAATATACTTCAAATACATTTCTCATGGATTCATAGGGGTGCCAATAATTGTTGTACACTCATTTAACAATTATTTTTTTATAAACTTGTGGTGTTTGCAATTGTTTTATCCATGAGAGCAGAGTATTTTTGTGAATTTTTTTTGAACAAAAGGTTTTCTTCTTTGCTCATATTTAACAAGGGTGCCAATATTAGTGGAGGACACTGTACATGTCACTCTCAAGTGGAAACCTCATGACACACTGTTACTTTTCAGGAATAAAAACCTGTCAGCACTGTTACAGTTGGTATTGTGGCTGTATATAAGGTCAAACACATCATAATATTAACATTTTACCAAAATGAAGCTCGTTTAACCGCATGTTTATTCCTTACATAATACATATTAAACGCAAAGCATGTAGGGGTTCTACATGCATATAGTATTTGCACAATCAATAACCTATTAGAGTAATACATTGTCGTATATAAACTTGATTTTGTGTTTTGTCTGCAGTGTCCAAAACCCAGGCTGACCCCCCACCCCTTCAACCTCTGCAGCAATGCTGGCAGCACTATTTGGCAAAGACAACCTCTGGATATGACGCTGAGCACGTGCACTCAACTTCTTTGGTCGACCATGGCGAGGCCTGTTCTAAGTGGAACCTGTCCTGTTAAACCGCTGTATGGTCTTGGGCACCGTGCGCAGCTCAGTGTCAGGTTCTTGGCAATCTTCTTATAGCCTAGGCC
Source organism: Ictalurus punctatus (assembly GCF_001660625.3). Classification (NCBI taxonomy): domain Eukaryota; kingdom Metazoa; phylum Chordata; class Actinopteri; order Siluriformes; family Ictaluridae; genus Ictalurus; species Ictalurus punctatus. The sequence continues at coordinate 44,010 of NW_026521183.1, forward strand.
ATCTTTATGTAGAGCAACAATTCTTTTTTTCAGATCTTCAGAGAGTTTCTTTGCCTTGAGGTGTCATGTCGAACTTTCCAGTGACCAGTATGAGTGTGAGAGCGATGACACCAATTTAACACACCTGCTCCCCATTCACACCTGAGACCTTGTAACACTAACAAGTCACATGACACCGGGAGGGAAAATGGCTAATTGGACCCGATTTGTACTTTTCACTTGGGGGTGTATTCACTTTTGTTGCCAGCGGTTTAGACATTAATGGCTGTGTGTTGAGTTATTTTGAGGGGACAGCAAATTACACTGTTACACAAGCTGTACACTCACTACTTTACATGGTAGCAAAGTGTCATTTCTTCAGTGTTGTCACATGAAAAGATATAATCAAATATTTACAAAATGTGAGGGGAGTTCTCACTTTTTTGTGAAATACTGTACATCTTTTTATTTTTACTTTAATTTTATGCATAGTGTGTGTGTGTGCGTATTATATATATTATATATATATATATATATATATATATATATATATATATATATAAATAAATTAGTGTATATATGTTTATTTCATTAGAAAAAGTGCAGTACATTTTCATGGTACGGTCAGTACTGTTTATTTTTGTAATAAAGTGAATTAACTTTTCCACTGAGTGTTATATTTTCATTCAGTAGTAATCGGTTATTAGTAGGTGCTACCCGACTTGGTTATCAGCATCTGTAAGATCCACTGTCGGTCAGCCTTTAAAATAGATTATGTGTATGACATGATCTTCTTTAATTAATAAAGAAATGCACTTGTTGACAACTTGCTGTGGTATAAGGGGAATAAAACACTTCAGAATGTGCAGTTATACCTTAGGGTGGTAACGGTCACTCCACTTCATTGGATCGTTGACTGTTTTCCTATAACCGCATGTTTATTCCTTACATAAATAACAAAAGCATGTAGGGGTTCTACATGCATGTAGTATTTGTACAATCAATAACCTATTAGAGTAATACATTGTGGTATATAAACTGAACTTTGTGTTTGATGTGTCTGCAGTGCCCAAAGCCCGTGGTGGTGGAAGTGCATGGTGTTGTGTGGGAGTAGGTCTGTTGGAGTGTTAAGTACCATCATCTCATACACTCACCACAACTCTGGATGGAACTTTCCAAGTTTGTTGTGTCACTTTTCCTGCAAAGCTTTATCCATCAGAGAGTTATCTTTTACTGGGGCTTTTAGCTGCAGGAGACTGAATTACTAACAGTTTTTTTTGTGGATCTGATTTCTTCTTTCGCAGAGTGGATCTAATCACAGCCTGTGATATTCGTCTGTGCACACAGGAGGCCTGGTTTCAGGTGAAGGTATGAGGAACATTAATTGCCATACATTGCTTGCTTACATGTTTACACCAAAATCTGTAAACAAGTTATTTTTGTCCATATGATCATGTGTAGAGATAGTAAGTGATGAGAAGATAAGAATGGGCTGATTGTTCTGACTCGTACAAGCCCCTATGAAAGAATTGACCACAAGGGGGTACACTCTGAACAATTATTTACATTAGCATTTTGTTAAAGATTAAATAAACCACAGTGAGCATCAGATGTCTGGTTTAAATACAAAGTGGACTATTTTATGATATTACCATCTTGTCATTTATCAAAGAAGAACTCCAAAACCTGAAATTTGTTCATTTTTAGACAGAAAAATTCTGCAGTGTAGCTGTTCTAGTGGGCTTTCACCCTGGAAGTTTAGTCCAAAACAGAGCAGTTTTGCATGAAAAGTTGGTAATGTGACCGTCGTAAGGTGGACGGGGAAGTGCACTGCGGTACCGAACCCGAGACTACCTGTAGAAGGTGGTCCGAGTTCAGTTACACTGGAACTGTGAATTGGTCCCATGAATGTGAACGTAACTGTATCCGGGTCCGCACTTATTCAGGAAGTAGAGTAACCTGTGCTGAAGCCTGTTGTGGTGATGATGTGTCATGACACGTTTTGGCCCAAATCGCAGTAACTTTGAAAAAGTGGAAGCTCCTCTGAATATTGTGGAGTTTCTTGATTTTGCGTTAATTTCTGTGATCACAAAATGGTGAAATTCTGGACTGACACATGAAGAACGATAAAGAATGATAAAGAAAGAATTGGGTTTTGGCACTTTGGGTTGTACCGTGTATTTTTTTTATTTTTTTTCATGTAGCTTAATTATTTAGTATAAAATGAAGGCAAGTGTGTGTCTGTTTCATCTCTGCAGTCGTGTGTTTCCTGATAGTCAATGATTGCGGAGCTCTGGAAATAGCAGTGAGATTGCAGGCCGGAGTCCCCTCGCTGTCCAGGGAACCAAAATCAAACCTCCTCTACTCCTGAGACCACAGTGTAACTGAGAGCCTAGACTACATGGTAAGAATCTGCTTAAGACATGAATACATTTTAGCCTCAAGGTAGACCCATGCACACACAGTATGGCCCACAACACAAAGTAGAGAGCTGTAGAAATCTGAGATTTCTCCTGTGTCCTCCAGCTACTTGGAACATGAACATGTTTGCAGACACAGGAATCTTATGAAGTCAGCGCAGGCAGCCTGGAAAAGAAGAGTCCGAAGAGACGTGCCCTTCTCCAAGCTTTAAGGAGAATCCAGGCTGTTG